>NW_025334379.1:0-260292 GCF_014858855.1 Bufo gargarizans
GGTTTGTATTTAACAACGAAAAAACCCGAGACCCAGCCGCCAAAAAAGAAGTGAATTCTTCAAAATACGCACACGACACCGAACAACCCATGGGCAAGCACCTGTCTACAAAATAACACCAGTCCCAGAAACAACCTAACAAGTGCAAGCTGTCTGGATTCACCGGCAAGAGACGAAAAGCTGCCTCAATGTCTGTTTTCTCCAATAACGTCCCAACACCCAACTTTCGCACCCAAGCCACAGCCGCATCAAATGAAGTGTACACCACCGAACACAGTTCTGGATCAATACCTTCATTGGCCGACGCCCCTTTTGGATAGGACAAATGGTGAATGAGCCGAAACTTGTTCGGCTCCTTCTTGGGCACTACGCCCAATGGCAACACCCTTAAATTGACCAGCGGTGGTTCCAAAAACGGACCGTCCATACGACCCAAGGAAACCTCCCTAACCAATTTTTGGGACACTACTTTCGGATGTTCAAGAGCCGAGCGCAGATTTTTTCGCAGCATAACCACCAGCAACGGCGCTGACGGAATACTAAATCCCCACGTAAAACCCTTCCTCTAAAACTCTTCCTCCTCCCGATTGGGGTATCTACTTAGATACTGCCCCATCTTTTTCACCTGCACCGGAGTCAGACCCTTTTGAAGCGGCATCCCCTCCTTTTTGCCTATTTCTTTTGAAACAGCGATTGGCCCCGTGATTACCGCTGCATGACGAGCATTTATGTTTAAATTTAGATTTTGCCCCGAACTTGCAACTCCCCTCATTAAAGAGGAAGCACAAACACTTGGCTGATGCTGCTATAAAACTAGACTGTCCCAATCCTCCTGCCTCCCCCCGAAAGGACTGCCCAGGAGGCACCGGTGCCGTCACCCTCAACCTCAGCCCAATATCTTTATGGTCCCACCGTATGTTAGGGCGTACTGCCTTCCTCTGCCTAACGTAGCCAACCCGTCCCACCATCAACCCGATACACCTTACCGATCACATCTAAATAGCAAAATAGAGCTGAACAGCACTTTAGCGTCTTTTCTCCAATCACATTTGCTAGAATAGAAAATGCCTGGAGCCAATTAGAAAAAGTGAGCGGACGATTTTCCTCTTCTTTCTTTTTTTCCTTCGTCCTTTTTACTCCTATCCAAATTTTTTATGTACTCGCTCTTCCAAATACGCTCACGAATGTCCTGCTTCAAGTGCGCCCCTAACAGGCCTTCAAAACAGACGTATACCTCCCCCTTTGCCGCATCATCCACCTTAGGTCTATCATCCTCACCCCCAGCCTGTGTCTGAACTGCCACCGATCCCCCCGCTCGACCAGCAGCACTCCCAGCCCCCCACCAACCCCAGCTCCCAACCCTCACGCCGGTACCAGGGAGAACCCAGGGGCCCCGAAACCCGATACCCATCCAGCTAAACTACCTAAAAGCTGCCCTATACCCCTACCCAAATCCCCTTGATGCCCTCCAGACCATACGTAAGTCCCCTGGACAGCTAATTAAAGAATTAAGTGACATGTGAATGCAACATTTACAGAGACATTGTAGGGCACTCTACACCACTCTGGCAATCTTACCCTAGGTACCAACATTACCATCTACAAAGGGGACTCCATGTCCTTGTTGCTTAAAGGGGTATTCTCATCTTGCTACTTCATCCTCAAAAACTATAATTCCATATTATACATTAGCTCAAAAGCTTGACCAACCCCCACCCTCCAGCACTGATGCAGATTTATTTCCATTACAGCTGTACTCTAGTTGTGTATAAACCTCACACTATGTATCTTTATAGATGCATATACAGCTCAGCTACATGTGTCTTCTCCAGTCCCCTAACATCACTTTGGCTGAATGGCTTCCTATACAGCCCTGCTACATCGTTATTCTACTCCCCCACTAGCACTGTGTCTGAAAAGCTTCATATACAGCTCTGCTACATCTGTTTATCTCTTCAACAGCACTGTGTCAGAACAGCCGCACATTCAGCCTGCTACATCTGTTTCTCTCTTCCACCAGCATTGATGCTGACCCGACACATATACAGCTCGACTACATCTGTCTATTCCCTTCCCCACTAGAACTGTGGCTGAACAGCAGCATATTGAGCTCTGCTACATCCATCAGCCCCCATATGCCTCAAACAGCCCCATATGCCTCAAACAGCCCCATATGCCTCAAACAGCCCCATATGCCTCAAACAGCCCCCCATATGCCTCAAACAGCCCCCCATATGCCTCAAACATCCCCCCATATGCCTCAAACATCCCCCCATCAGCCTCCATAAGCCCCCATCAGCCTCCATAAGCCCCCCATATGCCTCAAATAGCTCCCATGTACCTCAAACAACCCCCCATGTGCCTCAAACATCCCCCTCAAGTGCCTCCATAAGCCCCCATTCAAATAGCCCCCCAAGTGCCTCCATATAGCCCCACTCAAATAGCTCCCCAAGTGGCTCCATAAGCCCCCATTCAAATAGCCCCCAAGTGCCTCCATATGCCCCCATTCAAATAGCCCCCAAGTGCCTCCATATGCCCCCATTCAAATAGCCCCCAAGTGCCTCCATAAGCCCCACTCAAATAGCCTCCCAAGTGCCTCCATAAGCCCCACTCAAATAGCCTCCCAAGTGCCTCCATAAGCCCTATTCAAATAGCCTCCCAAGTGCCTCCATAAGCCCCACTCAAATAGCCCCCCAAGTGCCTCCATAAGCCCCCAAATAGCCCCCCAAGTGCCTCAAATAGCCCCCAATCATTGGTGGAATTGGTGGTGCATGTAAAAATAATACTTACCCACCGCCTGTCCATTCACCTGTGTCCTGTCTGCGTCCACGATGTGTATTTGAAAAATAAAACTGCAAACAGCAACTTTGTGACCAGTGGTGAGTGCCACGGTGCTTTTTTCTTCTGCTATCATGTAAAAATAATACTTACCCACCGCTTATGAAGTTGTCTCCCGGTCCTCCTCTCCGACGCTGTCCGGAACCGTCTCGGGCGGCCGCGCATGCGCAGAACTATATTCTTTTGTGCTGCGTATATTCTTTTGTGCTCTTTTAGACTATGGATCCGCGCATGCGCGACCGGCCGGCGACGTGCGTGCTCGCATTGTGAGTGAGAGGCCACTTCATCAAGGCGGCGGGGGAAAGCTGCAGCTTTCTCCAGGAAGTAGAGATCGGCCAGGAGTACTTTGTGCATCAGAAGACCCTAAGAGGGCCGCCGGGGGCCCCTCGATTCCTTCATGCTGGGGAGACGGTGGAGTTTACCCCCGCCGCGAACCCACGCGGTCCATATGCCATTGGGGTGGCCCGCCTTCCGCCAGGGGGCGGGAACAAGGAAGAGGAGCTCAAGCCGAGAAAGACGAGCCCGACCGCTTCAGCACTGCCAGTTAAGACAGCGGCTGCCCGTGATCTGTCTCCGCGCACTATGCAAGTGGGCTCTCAGTCCACTACCCACTTTAGGGGCCTGTGGTCGTGTGGTAGCCCGCGACCGTTCTCCTGGGATCGGACCAGTCCTCGTCAGCACCCTTCCCTGCCTGGGCTGAGCGCTTCGTCCCAACTCCTGAATTCAAGGCCTGGGAAGCCACCATGGAGGAGACACGCAGGGAGGCTGTACGTCAGCAACTAGCTAAGACTGCTATTTCCTGCGAACCAGCACCCGAACCCAGAAGGGAGATGGGCAGGCCTGCTGGCTTGTCTGAAACAGACTCGTGGGATTCTGGAAGTCCCTTTGGAGACGGACGTGCCCTCATCGCCCGATCCATACAACTAAAGAGCTGGACCATCTCTACCGCTACAAAGAAAAAGGCTAATCCTGGGAGTCACGGTGTGGACTTACCCTGCCGAGTAAGGGCTTGTTGGCATGTTTTTATAGTTCTTTTTCAGGTTGCCTCTTTTTGCCCTTGCCTGCAGGTCATGCTTAGTTAGGACTCCCAGTAAAAATGAAGAAGGTCACGGCACTCCAAAAGCAATTCAGTGTTCTTTAATACACCACAGATTCAGCAGCAACGTTTCGACAACAGTCTTTCTCAAGCTACAAACATGTTCACAAGTGACTCACAATATATAAGGGTACTAATTCATACCAATTACTCAGTGGATGTGCTCCAACAATAGTCCCACCCCCTCTCAGGTATAAACAATCATATAGTTAATTGATTCTATCAACCACCGTGCATATTAATATAAGGCTTACCAGGCGTTCACATAAGGGGCTGTTACTCCGCATTGTGTCCATGGTGTGCGGCGTCTTCCGCATACAACTGCGGCTGCGCGAGTATTCGAACGGGATTCTCATGTATCACCTCGTAGACTGAACAGTCACATGACCAGTGACGCTACTCTCGGTCATCTGACTGGTGACGCGTCAAGGCGTCTAGTCACTGTCATGGTGACCACAGGTCCTACAGAGGAAATGTATCCTTCCGTATGGAGCTTTTCTTTTAATATTATTTCAAATGTATGTAGCAAATTGTAAAGACGCCGGTCACCACAGACACAACATCAAAGGAATAACATCATTTGATAACAATAGAGATTTGTTTAACAGTGACATAGGAACCAATCGCAGCAGGACATCTCAAATACAAAGTCATATCTATATTACGGTTCAGTACCTAACTGGGTATACGTAAAGCGGAAATGTATAGCATCACACACAAAAATATGGCCAAAATAAAAAGATCCTTCTAAAAAAGCTCGGGGCTGTTCAAAAGCTGCGGTCCTCCTAACGCTCATTTACAAGAGAATATATTCAAAAGTGGCAAGAGTGGCATATAGGGTGAGATCCCGTGCTTTGCACGGTGCAGAGTACTCAAACCCACCCAAAGGCTTATACCCAGGGGTGTAGCGGTATGATATACTCAAAACATGCTCAACAATACTATTGGACAAGGGATACTAGGGCCACAACCATCGTCCCCCTCTGTCAAAAGAGAGACCACCGATGTGTGCCCTTGCCTGGTCTGGGCCCCACCGCCAGGTGGAGGACCCCTACCACGCTTACCCCCATAGTCTCCTATATATATAGAAAATTCTTTTTATGATATTTCCAGTAAGCAACACCCTATGCCACCGACCATCGAAATCCGTCAAATATGTGGTGCATATCCGCCACACATATCCAGTCAATGGAATACAACCTAATGCACAATTCGTGCGATAGTATAATAAACCTGCTTGGCGGCTCCTAGGTCACTGCTCCCATCTCTCGCCCATATCCCGCATGGATGCCTTATCTATTAGTGATGAACAAAAAAATACAACAGGAAGAATAAAATTTATAAATAATCTCGATTCAATATCGGGTACGGTTACTTACTACATATAAAAACCCTTCTTTTCACATCCCTTATGTCGACTCAGAAGAGGGAACCCACCTTGAACTCCCGATTGAGTCCCTTGGGCTCAATAGTGTCCAGTTCAAAGATCCATCTGAGTTCCAGACATTTTAATAGTCGTTCCCGATCGCCACCTCTCCGTGGCGCGGGGACGCCATCAATGATCCTGAACCTCAATTGTGCAACGCTGTGTTTATATCTAAAAAAATGTTCCGGGACCGGAAGTTCACTTTCCAAATTTCCAGAAGTGTTCTCCATCTTTGTAAACAATTTCTGGATGGAGTACCTATGCTGGTTAATCCTCAATTTGCAGGCCTGTGTGGTCTCACCCACATAGGTGAGACCACACGGGCACTGCAATGTGTAGATCACAAATTCAGAAGAGCATGTGTAAAAACCCTTTATATCATACTTCTTTCCACTATGTGGATGGAAAAAGGTCTGTCCCTTCTGTACATTATTGCAATTACAGCAATTGAGGCAGGGGTAACACCCCTTTCTGGAGATGCGTGATTTATCAGGCCTCTGCAGAAAAGAATGTACCAACTGATCCCCCAGATTTTTGGACCTCCTGTAGGACATGAGTGGTGGTGTCTGAAACTCCACAATATCTGGAAAAGGGCGTGTCAGGATTTGCCAATTTCGTCTGAGCGAACCCGCTATTTGTTTGCTCAGAACCGAATGTGTGGACACAAAGGGTAATCTCTTATTCTCAATTTTGGTTCTAGTCGTGGTCAACAAATGGGTCCTTGTATGTTGTCTGACTTTGTCAAGATGTCTCTGGACCAATTTTTTGGGATATTGTCTGGCTATGAACTTAGAGCTCATTGTCTGCAATCCTTCATCCATGCTGTCCTACCATCTCTTGTTTGATCTAGTTAGGACTCCCCCCACAGCATATTAATATCCAAGTTGTGCGCAACTGCACCTTTACCTTTTTTTCCACCTTTTAAGGTAAATAGGGGACCCCCTTTACAAAAAGGGGTTCTTGTTTATCTTTGCTGCTGTTTTACCCATGTGGATTGCAAATGACTCAACTACCCTTGTGGATTACAAATAACTTTATTACCTCATTTGGATCACAATTACTTACTTCCCTTGTATTACAAAAGGACACCATTGCACTCAAGTTCCTGTCTGGTGCACTTCATACTCAAAGCACTGAAGAAAAGAAGAAAGAGACTCTAAAGTGAATTTCTTGCACTATTACTTTGCACTACTTGATTGCATTATTAAAAATGTGCCTTAAATCTATTCGCACAAACTGTTTTACCTTTTTTAGCAACGTTCAAGAAAAATGTACCTATTGTATGCATTCTTTTACAGGTGCCGCAATATGTTTTATTATGCACTTATTGTACAACTCATGCATATCACCATTTTAGCCATATGGTCAGCACCTTACTTTGTTGCTCACAATGGACTGTCTCTGAGTGCGGCTGGTACGTTCCAAGCATGTCCTAACTTCTATTGCTCAATATTGATTGCCTCTGAGTACAATGAGCGAAAAATTGAAAAATGTAGCCAAAGTGACCCACGCCTGTATTTCTCTTTATGAATTCGCATTACGCGATTTTTACATTGTCGATTTTTTGCATTCAATAAAATAATCTCGAATTCTCGAAATTCGCTAATATATGACGAATATTCTACAAAATATTTATGACATTTCGCGAATACGAACATAGCTCCTGCCGCTCATCACTACTAGAAAACATCAAAAGCAGGTCAGCCTGATATATGCTCCCCTCCCAGGGTCCCCTCAGCCGGCTGCAGGATCGGTTTGCTGTATGGGCCCTGCTACCTTGCCCAGCCAAGGTCCTGCTGTGGATTCGGTGCATGGAAGCGGGGAGATTCCAAAGGATAGTTCTGAAAGGGTGGGGAGTACTGCCTGTTTGCAGTAATGGATACAGGGCTGTGGGGGCATCGGCTAAGAGGCCGGACAGTGAGGGCGGTCCGGCGGCGGGCATTCCTGTGTTAGGCTCCTGTAGCATAGTTTGCTCCCAGGTGGGAGGAGGGAGCAGCTCTGTGCCAGATGGGGAAGTGGTGGATACTCTGGTGGCGTCAAACACTGCTGCTGCTGAGCGGCAGAAAGTTCTGTTTTGTGTTGGAGCTAACGATGGCTTAGATAAAGAAAAATGTCAAGATGCAAAGGATCAGAGGCGCCATTTGGCTAATGAAAAACAGACTGGTGTGAAGCGTAAAATAGACACTAAGGCTCCATTCACACGTCCGCAGAATGTGTCCGCATGCGTTCCGTAATTTTGCGGAACGGGTGCGGACCCATTCATTCTCTATGGGGGCGGAATGGATGCGGACAGCACACAGTATGCTGTCTGCATCCGCAATTGCGGAGTGCGGCCCCGATCTTTGGGTACGCAGCTCCGCAAAAGATAGAACATGTCCTATTCTTGTCCGCGGCTGCAGACAAGACTAGGCATTTCTATAGGGGTGCCGGGCGGGTGTGTTGTGGATCCGCAATTTGCGGGTTCGCAACACACCACGGACGTGTGACTAGAGCCTAATTCTAGTGAAGTGGAGGGCGCATGTAAGACCAGCAGGGTTGGGGTTACCTCTGGACAGAATGGTCAGGCTGGTAGTATCCTTGGTGGGTTGGCTAATCCTGTGGAGGGGACCTCATCTCTGATGACCTAGGATGCTGAGGCACTTTCAAATCCCGTCACTGGTCCAGCTGTAGTGAGTGGAAGCATGAATGAGGGCATGAATAAGGATGAGGGTGGGAGTATGCTAAACAAAGATTTACCTGGTATTGTTGCATCTGTTGTAGAATCAGTGGTAGGGAGTGATCCAGTTGCCCCCCTAGCGGGGATTCCTGTCAGGAGTTATGCTGGTGTTGCTGCTGCAGGAAGTAAGGTATCCTCCTTATCTTCAGGCTCCAGGGACATGTTACAAAGGCGTCTCCTGGAGGCCCTTAAGAAGGGGGAAAGATCGATCACTGAAGAGGGTCGAGAGGTTGGTTTGTCTTTCTGGATAGAGAGGCATGGCCTTGTTGCCTTCCAAGAGGAAAGAGAGGGGGAAACAATGTGGTCCCTCCCAACAGCTGGGACAGGTGGCACAGTATGTGTAGGAATGTGGTTCATCTTCAGTGGCAGGGCAGTGATGCGTGCCCCCCAAGGGCTAATGTTGTTGAGTTCCTGCTGAAGATGGGTTTCAAGGCAATTGACATCTATGCCTTGATACATCCCTATGGTACGCCTGGGTTTGATGTCAGTTTTGTTCGGCCAGAGGGGCTTGAGCTCATCTGGTCTTACTGTGAGCTAGTAAAGAACGACTCTGGCTGGTGAGACTTTGCCATCCAGGCAGTGTCTCGCCAAAATGAAGTGAAGAAATTGACTTTTTGACTCGTAATGAGTCACTTTCTTGTGTGGATATAATGACCTGTTCAAGAAAAGGGTGGCGAGATTATTCCGCAAGCTCTCGAGCCTCAGAAGCCTTGAAAAGTACTGCTTGTATCAGGGCCTGAGGAGGAAACTCGAGCATCTTGTCTTGACTGGGGGTAACTGTAAGGAGATCTCCAGAGTAAAAATCTTTGCTCATGAGGTGCCAGTATGAAGGACATGTATCTTTAGTTTTTGAGAGGGATTACGGGAAATACCGCTCGCCCGACCTGTGAAGAATTGTAAGATGTTAGTGAGTTCTAAGATCTTCCACTGTGGGTGTCTCCTTCTCCCTGGCTGTGAGTGCGATCCAAGCAGAGCGGACCGCTCATAGCTAGGGAGAAGGAGCGAGATTCCTGAACACAGGTGGGATCTGGAGATGTGGGAGATCAGGACTCAATGGGTCAACAGGATTCTGTTGACCCATTTCCAGAAACCTCTGGCCCTCAGGGACTGCCCAAGTCGGGATCCGGAGGTTGGGTTGCAATTTTTAAATTCCATCAGGATCCCCTTGAAGTTCTGGGAAACTGTATGTGAGGGACAAATTGAAGTGTAGGAATTCCCTTTAATACAGAGGCGGGTGCCTCCATTGGCTGGCCTGGGTTGGCCAGTCTCACCTATGCGGAGTGGGCCTATGGCACATTCAGAGACGTGGGAGGCCGGGACGGCTGCCATTTATTCTTCGTTATTGCAGTGGTACAACACTTGGAATACACGATGTCTAGTATCTACGCAACGGAAAATCCTCCTGGTGGATGAGGTGGTGAGGAACCTTATAAGTGACCTGCTGAAGGTGCGCTCTCTAGAATATGACAGACTGGGTTCAGGGAGGGCCTCTCGCCTCTGGATGGGCATTTCCTTTCGGGTGCCCTAGTCTTGTCATCGCCTTCTTTGGTAGAGGGCTGATCTTGACACTGTAGATTTTTGTTTTGTTTTGGTCAGTGTTTAGGATGTAGGGCTTGCAGGCTTCAGACTTGGGTTTTTGTGAATTTTGTTTATGTATTGTTTTACAAAAGTTTTCTTTTATTATGTTTATATGGGGTTTGGTGTTAGGTGGGGTGGTGACACAAGGAGAGAGGAGCATGTTCATGAGACTTTCTTGATTTTCAGATTGTGTGGATTTTGTGGACACAAAAAAAACAAAAAACGTTCACTAGCCTGACCTGGTCTATGAACATGGACTGCTAGCATAAGAGGTGGGACTAGCTCTCAGGCTAGTGGGGGAGGGGGTTGATGGGCGTGGGTGTATATAGTTCCGTTTATATTGTGTGTGTGTATAATTATAAATAAATAAAAATATGTTGTTATGGCTATTGTTATAGGTGGTTTATTCAGCTACTGGACCAGTTAGATTTTTGTGATTATTTGGTGTAGGGTGGTATTATGTATATAATATGATGGGTGTCCTGGATGGGGTTGGTGTATGTATAGTATTGGAGAAAAAATGTTGTGGTGTAGGATCAGTGTATATATGTATAGTTGGTGTCTGCCTATAATGCAATATTGTGTACGTTTGTATATATGTGTGTAAGTGTGATAATAGTATTAGTATTGGAATGAGTGGCTGGTGTTAGTTTTATTTATTGTTTGGTTGTGTTTGATATGTTATGATAATTATGTTTGTTATTATTAATATTGTTACATTGTGTTATTGTTATATTTTATAATTTTATAATAAAGAAATACAGGATGTACAGTAACTCAGGATCAGTACAGGATAAGTAATGTAATGTATGTACACAGTGACTCCTCCAGCAGAATAGTGAGTGCAGCTCTGGAGTATAATACAGCATGTAAGCCAGGATCAGTACAGGATAAGTAATGTAATGTATGTACACAGTGACTGCACCAGCAGAATAGTGAGTGCAGCTCTGGCGTATAATACAGGATGTAACTCAGGATCAGTACAGGATAAGTAATGTAATGTATGTATACAGTGACTCCACCAGCAGAATAGTGAGTGCAGCTCTGGTGTATAATACAGGATGTAACTCAGGATCTGTACAGGATAAGTAATGTAATGTATGTACACAGTGACACCACCAGCAGAATAGTGAGTGCAGCTCTGGAGTATAATACAGGATGTAACTCAGGATCAGTACTGGATAAGTAATGTAATGTATGTACACAGTGACTCCACCAGCAGAATAGTGAGTGCAGCTCTGGAGTATAATACAGGATGTAACTCAGGATCAGTACAGGATAAGTAATGTATGTATATACACAGTGACTCCTCCAGCAGAATAGTGAGTGCAGCTCTGGAGTATAATACAGGATGTAACTCAGGATCAGTACAGGATAAGTAATGTATGTACACAGTGACTCCTCCAGCAGAATAGTGAGTGAAGCTCTGGAGTATAATACAGGTTGTAACCCAGGATCAGTACAGGATAAGTAATGTAATGTATGTATACAGTGACTGCACCAGCAGAATAGTGAGTGCAGCTCTGGCGTATAATACAGGATGTAATTTGGGATCAGTATAGGATAAGTAATGTAATGTATGTACACAGTGACTCCACCAGCAGAATAGTGAGTGCAGCTCTGGAGTATAATACAGGATGTAACTCGGGATTGGTACAGGATAAGTAATGTAATGTATGTACACAGTGACTGCACCAGCAGAATAGTGAGTGCAGCTCTGGAGTATAATACAGGATGTAACTAAATGATTTTCCTATTCCATGACGTAAAGTCATAGTTTTATTAAAGACACGGAGGCGAGTATTGCTTCCTCCTTCTTTACTGTCCACCAATAGCAGCAAAGAGAAAAAATTAACATACAGGAAACCATAGAAACCAAGGTCCCTCCCCTATGGCCCCTATAATAGGCCGCTCTTCCTCTGGACCTTCCTCTTTCTTTGAAAACCTGGTGCTGACATCACGAACATCCCAATGATAACTCTGAACTGTGACTGGAACAGATAAGTCCAACGCCAACGAAGCGCACCCAACTAGCCAACCTGGCTAAACTGTAAAAGAGATATCAACCGGGAACACGGCATCTTAGAATGGAAAGAGCTTCATCCTGAAAAAGAAAACAGACCATAGGCCTAGGTGAACCAAGCATGTCAGGACAGAATGTCCAGAAGCCATCTACTCAACTGACTCAAAAGCGATCAAGTGACTGAAGAACAATATAAATTGCAATAAATAACATGAAAGACAATGGCAATTAAATAAACATTAAGACAATAAATACCTAAAACAAAAACAACTATAAAAGGTTAATAATACATTGAGGCAATATTAAATGACCCCTGTAACAAAAAACCGCGAGGAGACCCAAGGGAGGGAACCAGGGCGGGCAATACTCGCCTCCGTGTCTTTAATAAAACTATGACTTTACGTCATGGAATAGGAAAATTATTTAGTTTTACAGCAAGACACGGAGGCTTCATATTGCAAGTTCAAAGCCTGTCTTTAATAGAAGCAAACAAATTAGATGGAGGGCGAAAATAAAATTCTCTGAACGTGGTAACATTAGACCAATCAGCCAAACGCATGACATCCTCCAATCTGGCCCCCGAAACCGCCAAGGCAGTGGCAGAGGCACCACGCGCAGAATGGGCCGTGAAAATAGAAGTGTCAATTCCTGCTAGAGACATGACCCATTTAAGCCATCGTGCCAACGTAGGGCTAGAAACTGGACCAAAAGGATGTCGGATCGAAAGGAACAACTGAGAAATGGCGGAAGACCGATGTGCCAAAGTTCTGGATTCGTACTCCTTAAGGCAAGCCACAGGACACAAAATAGGAGAGGAAGAAAAACTGGGATAGGAGACAGACCGGATGTTAGTCTTGGTTCGACGCGAAATGTTAAAGGTGACCCCATCCGGGGTAAAAGAACGAGCGTCGTAGTCAAGGGCCCTCACATCCGAGACCCTCTTGCATGAAACAATTTTGCGGACAATTGCCTAAGCGTAAGGGCTGAATTCTCGGGCCAAAAGGATAAAAAGGAAAGGACCAGGGAGACGTCCCATGTAGTGGAAAAACGAGGCCGAGGTGGCGAGCCAACCGTGACCCACGCAAAAGGCGAGACACAGAAGGATGTTTACCAGCCGGGACACCCTCATACCCAGCATGGGAAGAAGAAATAGCGGACCTGAAAAGGTTGATGGTCCGATACGCCTTCCCCGCCTCGAAGAGAGAGGTGAGAAACTCCAGCAGGTGGGCTACAGGTGCCGAAACGGGATCCAAGTCCCGTTCCACGCACCAGTTAGCCCAAGTACTCCAGGCAGCCCGGTAAGACTTTCTGGTACCGGGAGCCCATGCGTTATCCAGTAACTGTCGAGTCGCTGCCGAAATGCCCTCGACAGCTCCAGGTGTCCGGAGATCCGACACTCCAACAGCCGTAGGGATCCGTCGAGGAGAAGTGGATGGTGTAGACCCTGAGGGTTGCGCAGGAGATCCGGTCGGGTCGGGAGGCGAAGAGGTACCTCCACTAGGATCCTCATCAACGAAGGGAACCATACTTGAGACCCCCAGAACGGAACCACCAACACCAAATCCGCCAGGTGACGTTGAACCTGGAGGAGAGTCCTCGGAATCATCGAGAAAGGAGGAAAAGCGTAAAGGCGGGACACCGACCAATCTTGGAGAAACGCATCCGCCTGCCACTGCTTCCGGATCTGGACGCCAGCTGAAAAACCTGGCGAGTTGCCTGTTGAGCCGAGAAGCAAAGAGATCGACAGACATCGGACCCCATATCTCCGAGATAGTTGAGAAAACCTGTGGATCCAACTGCCAATCGCTGCCATCCGATAGGTAGCGTGAGTTCCAGTCCGCACGAACGTTGCTCAGCCCCGGTAAGTATTCCGCCTGTACCATGATGTCCCTGGACAGGCAAAACGAGCAAAAATCCTTGGCTAACTGAGCCAAGGTTGCCGAGTGAGTACCTCCCAAACGGTTGACATATCGGACCGCCGATATATTGTCCATCCGTAGCCTGATGCACGCGTTGGCGATCCCGTTGGCGAAGCTCCTCACTGCAAACGAACTGGCTAGTAGTTCCAATGCATTGATATGGAGGAGGGATTCCTTCGCAGACCAGGCTCCCCCCGTGGAGACCCCATTGCAATGGGCGCCCCAGCCCTGGAGGCTCGCATCCGATTCGATGGTCAACTCCGGCAGAAATCCGAAGATCGCTCTGCCGTTCCACGCCTCCAGATTGGCGATCCACCAACTCAACTCCTCTCGGGCCTCCAAGTCCAGAACCACCGCATCCGCAAAGGAGATGGGCGATCTTCAGCCGCTGTAGAGCCCGGTAGTGCAACGGGGCTGGAAACACAGCCTGAATCGATGAGGCCAACAAACCGATGATGCGAGCTAGGTAACGTAATGAAAGGTGGGGAATGAGAAGAGCATGCCTCAACTCCTTGCGGATCTCCCGCAACTTTGCCGCCGGCAGACTGAGGGACTCCGAGAGCGAATCCACCATGAAGCCCAGGAACTCCATCCTCTGAGATGGGATGAGGGAAGACTTCTCCTTGTTGAGGAGGAAACCGAGATCCGACAGTAGGTTCGTTGTCCACTGAAGATGTTCCAGTAGTCCCACCCTGGACTCGTGCATCAGCAAGATGTCGTCCAGGTAGATGATGAGGCGTACGCCCCGAGTCCTCAACCATGACACGACCGGACGCAGCAACTTGGTGAAACACCAAGGGGCTGAAGACAGACCGAATGGTAGACAGGTGAACCTCCAGATCTCTCCACCGAATTCAGAGCGCGAAGGTTGATGACAGGTCTCATCTGACCCCCATTTTTTCTGGACGAGGAAGATGTTGCTGACCACCCCCCCCCCCATAAGGGGGCGCTCGCTCTATCGCCTGTTTTTGTCTGAGAGAGACCAGTTCCGCGTCCACCAGAGCGCAATCTGGGCGCGACAATGGTACGGGTGGAGGGGAGGGGATCAGGGAGGGGGAACCCGTGAGTTCTATGTGAAATCCCCTGACCGTGGTAAGTACCCATGGATCTGAGGTGATGAGACTCCAAGCATGAGAAAAAAGATGGAGTCTGCCCCCTACACAAGGTACCATAGAATCCCCAATCTGGGGAAGACTTACCCAAGGGTCTGCGATAGCTTGGATTGCCTCTGAAGGAGCGAGATCACCATTGATTTCCTCTGGTAGAGAAGAAAGGTGACGGGTTGCGCTGGTCCTGAAAGGATGGTCGTTGTCCACCGGAACCTCTGTTCGCGCCACGGGCCTGAAAGTTTGCACGGCCGGACAGACGGCCCCTACTACTGCCGGCCCGATGAGAGACCCGTCCCTGGAATACCCTGCGCATAGAGGCCTGGGCCTTGTCAAGCGCGGTAAAGGTACCCACAAATCGGCTCATATCTTTAATGAAAGAATCCCCGAAGAGGAGACCCTGGGCGTCCTTACCTGCCTCTGTGAGAGCCAAATTCGCCAACTTGGGGTCAATTTTAAACAAGATGGCTTTGCGCCTCTCGATCGCCAAGGAGGTATTGGCGTTACCTGCAATGCAGATTGCCCTCTGGGTCCAACCCCGCAATTCTTCGGGGTCTATTGGGGAGCCCTCATTTCTAGCTGCCTCAGCTAATCCAAAAATCTTAGCCAGCGGGCCAAAGATATCCAAAACCTTGGCAGCTGCGGAGAGCTTAGGGTTCCAGCCGGTTTTGGCCAAGAATTGTGACATCTTGGGGTCCACTACGGGGGTGTCACACACTTTGTTGGGCACTAATGGTCTGGTGCACTCGGCCCTAAGTTTGTTCCGTGTCTCGCGGCTAAGAGGGTGACGTACCCAATGTTCTAAATAAGACCCCACATGGTCAGTGGGAAGCCACTCAGCCGAGCGAGGGTGATGCAGAGTCTCAGGGTCGAACATCGGTTCGCCTGATGCATCTAGCAAAGCCTCTGAACGGTTAACGTTGGATGAGGATGCCACATCTTTGGCAGAGGAGGCCGCGGTAGCGGATATAGGGGGACCCTGAACTGGGGGGGCGACATCCTCCTCTGACCCGTAATCAAAGTCCGCAATAGCCTCCTCGTCCGATGCTCTATCTGAGTCAGACCTCTCAGGTGATTGTGCTCTAGCGCACTTCCATGTCCGCGCCCGTTCTGCCTGGCGGGAAAAGGCCCTTTTTCGTGAACTATGCACGATTTCTGGGGTGGCAGGATGCGCACCAGTCAAAGTCTCCTGTGGCACAGGAGGGTCATTATGGGTAGGCTGCGGAGTAATACTAGGGTCTGGCAAGGACCTACTAGCTGGCTGGGCGGACAGAGCATGGGTGATGGTTTGTGACAGAATAGTCGACATGGAACCCATGGCCGCCATGATAGCGTCTGACACAGAGCGCTGTAGGGCCAGCGCCTGTGCGTCCACCTCAGTGGCATTGTGACCCTCAGGGGAGGAGGGGGGCATAATAATCGCAGGAGGTGTAGGGGCAGACATGATCCCACAATATGGCCGGTAATGAAAACACCTACAAAGCGACCGCAGCTAAAGGCAGTGAGAGCAGGAGCCGCCGACCGCAGAGCACAGGAGCTGGAGACACGCAGGGCCGGAAGTGACGGAGGAACCGGAAGCCCGTCTGAAAAGCCCGCGAAACGCGGTGACCTCTAATCCAAGACGGCCGCTGAGATCTCGCGAGATCTCGCGGCCGGCCGTGTTACTGAAGGCATTCCAAAATGGCCTGACTACCGAAGGCGCTCGAGAAAGGCGCCGCTGAACCCTGGGAGATGAGCCACCGCCCCCCAAACGTCAAGGGACGTGAGGAGACTGCTCCGGTGAGTAAGAGGGAGCGCCGCACAAGAGAGCCGGATCGCCGCTGTGAGCGGCTGCCAGTAGTGAAGGGGGACGCAGGGAAGCGCAAGTGGGGACAAAATAAAGCGCAGGGAATAAACACAGAGGCCCCAATAAAACTCAGAAGAGGCAAAAGCGGGCAGACAAAGCAAAAGGGAGCGCTTCTAGCAAAACAGGGTTAGTCACCCTGGGTTAAGAGCGCAAATACACAAAAACACAAATCACTGATAAAAGAAAATTACACAAGTGTACTTAGCTGGTGGCAGCAGCAAAGATAGAGGAAGGTCCAAAGGAAGAGCGACCTATTATTGGGGCCATAGGGGAGGGACCTTGGTTGCTATGGTTTCCTGTATGTACATTTTTTCTCTTTGCTGCTATTGGTGGACAGTAAAGAAGGAGAAAGCAATATGAGCCTCCGTGTCTTGCTGTAAAACTCAGGATCAGTACAGGATAAGTAATGTAATGTATGTACACTGTGACTCCACCAGCAGAATAGTGAGTGCAGCTCTGGGGTATAATACAGGATGTAACTCAGGATCAGTACAGGATAAGTAATGTAATGTATGTACACAGTGACTCCACCAGCAGAATAGTGAGTGCAGCTCTGGAGTATAATACAGGATGTAACTCAGGATCAGTACAGGATAAGTAATGTAATGTATGTACACAGTGACTCCACCAGCAGAATAGTGAGTGCAGCTCTGGAGTATAATACAGGATGTAACTCAGGATCAGTACAGGATAAGTAATGTAATGTATGTACACAGTGACTGCACCAGCAGAATAGTGAGTGCAGCTGTGGAGTATAATACAGGATGTAACTCAGGATCAGTACAGGATAAGTAATGTAATGTATGTACACAGTGACTGCACCAGCAGAATAGTGAGTGCAGCTCTGGAGTATAATACAGGATGTAACTCAGGATCAGTACAGAATAAGTAATGTAATGTATGTACACAGTGACTGCACCAGCAGAATAGTGAGTGCAGCTCTGGAGTATAATACAGGATGTAACACAGGATCAGTACAGGATAAGTAATGTATGTATGTACACAGTGACTGCACCAGCAGAATAGTGAGTGCAGCTCTGGAGTATAATACAGGATGTAACTCAGGATCAGTACAGGATAAGTAATGTATGTATGTACACAGTGACTGCACCAGCAGAATAGTGAGTGCAGCTCTGGAGTATAATACAGGATGTAACTCAGGATCAGTACAGGATAAGTAATGTAATGTATGTACACAGTGACCTAACTTCCTAAGTGAACATTTCCTTTAATATAGTAGAATAGTAAAACTCTCCATTAATGGCTAATGTTGCTAATTACCTAAATTCTTCTAAATTATTTGTGGCAGGTCCGGTTACTGGAGTCTGATCTTGTATTCAGGTCTCTGACTCATGCTCGGAGATGAAGCTGCTTACTCACAGTACACTGTCCCCTTTGCTTGAATTACACACTTCTTATTTGTTCCTCTTTCTTCTTGCACCAGATTTATTCCCTGTGTTACATGAGAGCGGCGGCTCAGGTTCTCTCTGCATTTCATTCTGTAATTTCCCTCAAGCTTATTCATGCAATTCTAATGACTGCGGCGCCATACACGTCCACAGCTGATCCCAATCTGCTGCTACAATCCCACTGTCTATACACAATATACAGTGTGTCCCCCAATACTAACCCAACACGGGGTGCCGAGCACCATACACAACAGTAACACAGGAACTGCACAAGAGCTTATTCACACATCAGTCATGTCACAGGCTCTGCCTATTTACGTCTGTATCTGCACCCCAATGTCATTATCCTGTACCCCAAGTGTCAGTGTCATTATCCTGTACCCCAAGTGTCAGTGTCATTATCCTGTACCCCGAGTGTCAGTGTCATTATCCTGTACCCCAAGTGTCAGTGTCATTATCCTGTACCCCAAGTGTCAGTGTCATTATCCTGTACCCCGAGTGTCAGTGTCATTATCCTGTACCCCAAGTGTCAGTGTCATTATCCTGTACCCCAAGTGTCAGTGTCATTATCCTGTACCCCAAGTGTCAGTGTATCATTATCCTGTACCCCAAGTGTCAGTGTATCATTATCCTGTACCCCGAGTGTCAGTGTCATTATCCTATACCCCAAGTGTCAGTGTCATTGTCCTGTACCCCAAGTGTCAGTGTCATTATCCTGTACCCCAAGTGTAAGTGTCATTATCCTGTACCCCGAGTGTCAGCGCCATTATCCTGTACCCCAAGTGTCAGCGCCATTATCCTGTACCCCAAGTGTCAGCGTCATTATCCTGTACCCCGAGTGTCAGTGTCATTATCCTGTACCCCGAGTGTCAGTGTCATTATCCTGTACTACAGATGAGCAAATCGATTCTAAACTAATCAAATCCGTTTTGAATTTCCCAAAAATTAATTGTCCAAATGAATCTAAAGATTTTGTGATTCGATTATTACAAATCTCTGAAACTGTCCGCCATTTTGCTAGTCACGGTACAGTAGTGGGTACAGCAGGGCAGGGAAGATGAAGATCACCTGAGTCCGGGCAGCTTCACCCACTGTATAGTGCCCTGCAGTCAGCCTCATCCAATCAGGAGGGACAATAGACTATATGATGTCATCAGACTATTTTTTTTGTGCTTTTCTGTCATTTCACCTTGAAATGTGAAAGGGGTGTGTCTCTCCACAGTATAAGGGCAATTTCCCTGTCCTTCACCCCCCCCATGTTTTCTAAATAAAAAAGAGGTATTTAAAAAATATATATATATAAAAACTAAACAAAAAAACTGTGGCGCAGATTTACCAATGTGTCTGCGCCTATAATCTGTCTAAAAACTAGCGCAACTTTGGTGTCATTTGGCACAACTAGGGTTTTTTCCACTTTTTTCCGACTTGTTTGGAAAGGGAGTATAGCCTAATGTAAAGGGGTGGGGCTTGGCTGTAAAGGGGTGTGGCCAAACATGCAACATTTTGTGCCAAAATTCTGGCGTAAAACTCTGTCTCAGATTAAGAGTCCATTCACACGTCCGCAAATGGGTCCGCATGCGTTCCGCAAATTTTACGGAACGGGTGCGGACCTATTCATTCTCTATGGGGACAGACTGGATGCGGAGAGCAGACTATGTGCTCTCCACATCCGCATTTCCAGAGCTCGTCCCCGATCTTCCGGTCCGCAGTTCCGGAAAAAAATAGAACATGTCCTATTCTTGTCCGCAATTGCAGAGAAGAATAGGCATTTCTATGGGGGGTGCCGGCCGGCAGAGGAACGCAATAACAGAGGAACGCAATAATCATTTTTATATTATGGGGGATGGAGAGGGATGATTATGTTTTGCTTTCACTTCTTCTTTATATAAAGTCATTGAACAAGGGGGAACGTGGGAAAATATAAGCTCCTATATCCGCCCTGTTGTGAACGCAGCTTTGGATGTGACTGGAGTATAGGATGACTGAAAATCCTAGATAGCAGTACCTGTAGAATAGAAGTAGATGTAAGTGGCTGTGTGGAGGTGACCTTGTGCTGTAACTTTTAATAAGTTATCATCTTGATGGTTTTTCTTATAACAGGCAGGGAGGCTGAACGGCGCACAGCAGGCGGGATAATGGCACATCTGGATGCTATAAATCCCTAACAACGCGGAAAGGTGATAAAAACGAGAGGCGGCAGAGCAGAAAAGTTTCTTCTTGTGTGAAATTTGTCATATCGTCCGTGGCCGCTCATTATCCGGGTGACACTTTCCCTCGCTATTATCGGTTCCATCCTAAGGTTCCATCTATAATACAAAGTGAAAAGAGGTCGCTGCAAGTCGCAGGCGGGCGCCGCGTCCTCGTAGTCCAGTGTTCTCTTCACATTTCTTAATGCAGGTTCAAGGTGTGGATAAAACGACTGAACGGAAGCTGTGACCTGGAATGGACGGTACAGCATTAAGGACCCTGGTGCTTTCATAATCCCATGCTATGCAAACAGTCTGTTCATCCTAATCCATCTGTTTCACAGCTCAAATATGCAACCCCATGGTAGGACTTTTGCAAAAGGGTTAACTAAAGGTGAAATGGTTTAATGCAGTGGCGTTAAGTTAAATGTTGTGATTTATTGTGTTTTATGGGTACTTAATTAGCAATGTATAGGCAACCGAATGGTTAACAAATTGGCAGCCTGTTTAGGTTATCATGGTGATGGACCGGGTCCACCCCCCCGGTTTGTTAGTGAGGACTGTAGTCTGAGCAGAGCAAGAGAGAAGACCTACATGTGCAAGCTCTTGAGAACTAGTCCAGACAACAGATTATCCTCGTGAGAAGGAGATCTGACATCTTAGAAATTCCAGAACCAACATGGCCATGTGTCGGGTCCAGCCAGTCAGGTATTGCGCACGTGTATGGTAGAAAGACTTTACTGCTTAGACATCCCTCACACTTTGAGATGGACTGGCCATCCGTGTCTTAAATCTGCACCCCTCAGTCCTTAACAAGAACCTCATTGCATGCCTGTGGTTTTGTTGAGTGACTGCAAATGTCTTAGACAGGGAGTACTACTATCACCATCATTTGTTGCTGTTTACATGCGGCTATTGGGATAAGATTGCACTGTGATATACACTTTGGAACTATACCTTTAGCTGCTATATGTACTACTGCTCCTAGCATCAACTCAGAAAAGTAAGACTTTATGTATTGCAACCAACAAGTCAGGTCATTGACTCCACCATACATCCGCTGGCCCCTCCACCTGCTCTCCTGCTTTGTACCCATTTACTTAACACCAAGGGCACCCCACCTAACACCAGGCATGAGCCACAGAAAGTCCAGGGTGTGCCCCGAGGGAAGAAAGGGTGCACCCTTCTATTACTGCATGGCCAGGGTAGAGAATGCCACCACAAACTGTGAGTGCAACTGCCACCAGCATAGCCACTACCATTCTTTTGATCCTCTGCTCCCCTCTCCAGTGCCACTGCAAATCCTAGGACTAGAGAGGCAAAGCAAAAGAAGACAGGAGGGGAGGAATAGAACTCTACATAAATGCAGACTTATGTACCCTTTTGATTGTGAGCTCATATGGGCAGGACACCATATATAACGGAGAGGGAGAGAGAGAGCTCTGATTTAGTACAGATTCAATTTAACTGCATAGATGCAGTGAGCGCCCCCTGGTGGTGCCTGCAGAATAAAGCAGATCTGCACATTTTGGCCTTGACAGCCTTCCACTGAGGCCAAATATACTATTATGCTTGCAGTTTGTAACCAGAAAAAGTAGTTACCTAAGAAATAACACACAATGGCCATGAGCTAGGAGTACAACTTCCCAGTGAAGCAGTACAAATTAATGGCTGTGTACACCTTTGGAGGCAATTTCTTTTTTTTACTATTGCATTGTACTCACTTTGAAGCTAAAAAAAAAATCATTTTTTTAATTAGTTGTTATTAAAAATGCTGAGCTGTTTTCCCTCCACAGCTTTGAGTTTATCTTCTAGCAGGATCTGAAGGACTCCTTATCTGTAATCTCTGACCTCAACTCAACAATCCTTATCTTAATGATAGGAATGTAGTTTAAATAAGTGTTTATGACCTTTTAGTAATTTAGAAATTTGGTTTATTAGATGAACAGCACAAAGGGAAAGTGCCATTTACACAGGTAGACAAACAGCTAACCCTTTGTGACAGAATGGCTCAATATTTTTAATAAACACCAATAGAAAAAATGATTTTTAGCCCAAAATGAGTAAAATGCAATCATAAAGAAATTGCCGCCAAAGCTGTACATAGCCTTTAACTATAAAATATCTGATGAAGGGACTAGTTCAGTCCTTAAATTCCTAACTTTTTACACCAACAATTAAATGTAGAAGTGACTTCACCTCTAGACCTGTCCTCATTGGCAGCGCTTGTGAAAGTCCCTTTTTCTAGCACCTCCAGTTGTAACCAGAGAAGACATAAATCTGCATAGGAGCTGCATACACAAAATTGTAGGTTTTTTATTTGTTTATTTTCAAATTGTTCCAAATTGTAACAGTTAAATTTCCAAATATACAAATCTTGTAATTAGTTATCACCTGTGTCTAAAGCACTTGGGGGGTGTCTCATTTTTTCTGTGGGGCCTTTCATCTTCTATTTAAATGAATTAACAAATTCAAAGAAATTCAGTTTTCTGCTGCAGATCCGATGATTTATGAGTCTACAGCGCCCGGGAGTTCTCCTCTCTAACTCCTCTTAGTCATTGCCTGAAGCTCCCGTCTCCTTTGTTACAATTTGCTACTTACTGTAGATATTTCACTGCTACTATATTGCACTCTGTACAGATTACTCGCTCTGCGTCAGTCTTTTTGGCCTTCGGGTGATGAGGATTCAACTCTGTGACCCTTGTTGGAATTAAAGGTTTAATAGAAAGAGTCATGTACGGAGTGAACAATTTACTTTGTATATAAAACATTTTTATTACACGTTACCTATAGATTGTGCTGCAATGGAAGCATTAGTGGACCATTCATCTCAATCGGAGGCTGAAAGGAAGACATCTTTGCATTAGTATGGATTGGTCAGCTGAAACCTGATCGATACTTTGTGGAGTGCGTAAATATAGGGGCGAAACTGGAATTCATGGAGCGTCATAGTAAAGTCTGAAATGCTGCCCACATAACTGAGCTACAGCAATGCAAACATCAGACAGGGTATTTTAGAGTAGTTATGGGTTAATATCTCATATTTGATTTAATCTACATAAATCTTAAATTCCGCAGTGATGAGTGCCTTAATAAATGTTTAGAATGGACAAAGCTATGTTTTATTTATGATAGAGAGCTCCCAATCCTTTCAACTAACATTGAGTGACATAAAATTCCTTGTGCTTGGAGCCACCACTAGGGGGAGCTCACTAAAGGTGGGATAATACATCGTCCTGAAAGGGGTTGTCAAAGTTTAAGAGGTTTCAACTGTTCGAAAACGCACCGGTGCTCCCGTGAGCACCGCAGCCTTCTCTCTGCTTTTCCTAGGCCAGTGACGTCACATTCATCGGTCAAGTGGCCTAAAGAGCAGCTCAACCCCATTCAAGTGAATGGGGCTGAGAGCAATACCAAGCACAACCACTATACAATGTACGGCGCTGTGCTAGGTGAGCTGCAAAAAGGCTGCCAGGAGCACCAATGCCTTCTCAAAACAGCTGATCTGCGGGGGGTCTCGCCTGTCGAACCCCCACCAATCAGATACTGAACCTGAGGATAGGTCATCAGTTAAAAAATCCTGGAAAACCCTTTTAAACATTTTTATTTAGCCTGAGATATACAGTGCCTTGTAAAAGTATTCACCCCCCTTTACTTTTTTTATGTTTTGTTACATTACAGCCTTAAGTTCAATATTTTGTAAACCTGAATTTTAAGTGATGGATCCAAACACAAACGCCAAAAGTTGGTGAAGTGAAATGAGAAAAATATATAAATAAAACTATTATTTAGAAATAGAAAACAGAAAATTGCCATGTGCGTATGTATTTACCCCCTTTGTTAGGAAGCCCATAAAAAGCTCTGGTGCAACCAATCTCCAAATCTTTGATGATCCCCAGGAGCACCTTCAAATCTATCATAACAAAATGAAAAGAACATGGCACAACAGCAAACCTGCCAAGACAGACGGACGCCCACCAAAACTCCCGGACCGGGCAAGGAGGCCATTAATCAGAGAGGCAGCCAAAGACCTGAGGTAACCCTGGAGGAGCTGCAGAGTTCCACAGCAGAGACTGGAGTATCTGTACATAGACCACAATAAGCCGTACGCTCTATAGAGTTGGGCTTTATGGCAGAGTGGCCAGAAGGCAAAAACCAAAAAGGCACGTTGTGAGTATGCAGAAAAGCATGTGGGAGACTCCCAAAATATATGGAGGAAGGTGCTCTGGTCTGATGAAACTAAAATTGAACTTTTCGTCCATCAAAGAAAACGCTATGTCTGGCGCAAACCCAACGCATCACATCACCCAAAGAACACCATCCCCACAGTGACACATGCTGGTGGCAGCATCATGCTGGGGGATGGGACTGGGAAACTGGTCAGAGCTGAGGGAAAGATAGTGCTAAATATAGGAATATTCTTGAGCAGAACCTTTCCCTCTCTGTGCGTGATTTGAGGCTAGGACGGAGGTTCACCTTCCAGCAGGACAATAACCCCAAACACACGGCTAAAGCAACACTTGAGTATTTTAAGGGGTAACATGTAAATGTGTGGGAATGGCCGAGTCAAAACCCAGATCTAAATCCAATAGAAAATCTGTGGTCAGACGTAAAGATTGCTGGTCACAAGCGCAAACCATCAACCTGAAGGAGCTGGAGCAGTTTTTCAAGGAGGAATGGGCAAAAGTCCCAGTGGTAAGATGTGGCAACTGCTCATAGAGACTTATCCAAAGCGACTTGGAGCTGTGATTGCCGATAAAGGTGGCTCTACAAAGTATTGACTTTAGGGGGGTGAATAGTTCTGCACATTGACTTTTTCTGTTATTGGACTTTGCTGGAATTTGGTTGGGATAGAGACGTCAGGCTCTCCTCCATTCTAAAAAGACAGATTGGTCATCTGTTAAAGGATTGCACCCCACAGAGGGTATTGTAGAATTGCAGAGAGAGAAAGAGGGAGAATTACACCCTTCTTGGCTGGATTGCTGAAGCAGTATCATCACCGTGAGTACTACAACCATCAGTCTGCCACTCCTATGCTCTCCGTCTCATGCCTCCACTGGGGGCTGCTGCACATATACCATCATTACGTTCATTCTATTCCAACTACACCTTATTGGTGCTGTATTTTTTGTCAATGAGTGTACATTTGGCAGGACTCTCTTTAGGGGTCGGGGCCCATTCTGAGTTTTGTACTGGGGCCGTTTGATTTTGATGTTTGCTTATGAAAGCATAAACAGACAAGACAGACATAAAGCTTAATAAACTAAACAACTAAAGCTGAAAAATCCTGAAGATTTAATGAGAAGCTTGACATATAATCCTGGAGGAGGAGAAGCAGCCACCCCAGCTGATAAAAATAGATGTTTCCATTGAGTAAGGTCACACGCACAGTATGTCCTCGCTGCCACATAACATTGCATAAACAGGAGGGAGAAAGCAAATTAATGAACCCATACATCTCAGAGGTTGAGTGCATATACATAAAGTGCGGAGGGAGGCTTGTCTGTAGAAGGGATGTGTGGTTGGAGGGGGTTCGATAACGGTTGAGGGGGCTTCATGAATACTGAGAGAGAGGAAGTTATTGAGGGGTCAATGGAATGAGAACAACAGCGTCTTAACCGGAATGTGGCATCAGAAAATAACCTATGTCGAACACACTTTAAAAAAAAATTAGTGGTTATTTTTCATTTTCCATCTCACTTGCTATATTTAAAAAAAAATCAAAAAATGTTAGAGTTTTCACAATGGCCACCAAAGCTAATAATTGTTTGAGACTTCCTGTTCTGTAGAGACTTCTTCTCAGCAGTCATATCATCACATCTCATTACAATGACAGGTAACATAGATAGATATATAGATATGAGATAGATAGATAGAGAGATAGATAGATAGATAGATAGATAGATAGATAGATAGGAGATAGATAGATAGAATGATAGATATGAGATAGATAGATAGATATGAGATAGATAGGAGATAGATAGATAGATAGATAGATAGATAGATATGAGATAGATAGATAGATAGATAGGAGATAGATAGATAGATAGGAGATAGATAGATAGATAGGAGATAGATAGATAGATAGATAGATAGGAGATAGATAGATAGATAGATAGATAGATAGATAGATATGAGATAGATAGATAGATAGATAGATAGATATGAGATAGATAGATAGATAGATAGATATGAGATAGGAGATAGATAGAGAAATAGATAGATAGATATGAGATAGATATGAGATAGATAGATATGAGATAGATAATAGATAGATATGAGATAGATAGATATGAGATAGATAGATAGATAGATTAGATTCATAGTAGGTGAAGTCACAGTGTCTATACTGCCCCTCACTGCACAATGACCTTGTACAGGTCACAGAGCATGCCCACAACACTCTCCCATAGATATAAAAGCGATTTTTATGTTATGCTAATTAGGGTCCAAGGTGCCCAGAGGGGCGTTTTTCTCACTCTCCGGTGCCCAGTGACGCCCCCCTGCAGTGCCCAAGAACGCCTACTGATCATCAAATAACCTCCCACAGCCCGGAAAACGGTTCTGCCCCCTCCCCACGTCATAGACTACCTTATAGAAATGCCCCGTCCTTCTTCCTGTCTGCGGCCAGAAAACTCGCGCAGGCGCGGTACCGCCTGCGGCCTGTGCCTGCGCGATCATCAACGTCCTGAGAGCAAAAGCGCTCAGGTCACATTACTGGGCTCCGCGCATGCCCAGTGAGACTTTTGAGGCTGTTGCCCTCAGGAGGGTGATGATCGCGCAGGCGCAGGCCGCAGGCGGTACTGCGCCTGCGCGAGTTTTCTGGCCGCAGACAGGAAGAAGGACGGGGCATTTCTATAAGGTAGTCTATGACGTGGGGAGGGGGCGGAACCGTTTGCCGGGCTGTGGGAGGTTATTTGATGATCAGGAGGCGTTCTTGGGCACTGCAGGGGGGCGTCACTGGGCACCGGAGAAGGAAAAAAACGCCCCTCTGGGCACCTTGGACCCTAATTAGCATAACATAAAAATCGCTTTTATATCAAAACTACAAAACGAAAATAAGTAAAAAGAAAACTGCTGGAAATAAGGTACTTTAGTCAACATAGCGATGGTGCCAGCTTAAAATGGTAAAAGCAGGTGACAGATTCCCTTTAACCACTTCAACCCCGCTAGCTAAAACCCCCTTCATGACCAGGCCACTTTTTACACTTCTGCACTACACTACTTTCACCGTTTATTGCTCGGTCATGCAACTTACCACCCAAATGAATTTTACCTCCTTTTCTTCTCACTAATAGAGCTTTCATTTGGTGGTATTTTATTGCTGCTGACATTTTTACTTTTTTTGTTATTAATCGAAATTTAACGATTTTTTTGCAAAAAAAAGACATTTTTCACTTTCAGCTGTAAAATTTTGCAAAAAAAACGACATCCATATATAAATTTTTCGCTAAATTTATTGTTCTACATGTCTTTGATTAAAAAAAATGTTTGGGCAAAAAAAAAATGGTTTGGATAAAAGTTATAGCGTTTACAAACTATGGTACAAAAATGTGAATTTCCGCTTTTTGAAGCAGCTCTGACTTTCTGAGCACCTGTCATGTTTCCTGAGGTTCAATGCCCAGACAGTAGAAAACCCCCACAAATGACCCCATTTCGGAAAGTAGACACCCTAAGGTATTCGCTGATGGGCATAGTGAGTTCATAGAACTTTTTATTTTTTGTCACAAGTTAGCGGAAAATGATGATTTTTTTTTTTTTCTTACAAAGTCTCATATTCCACTAACTTGCGACAAAAAATAAAAAATTCTAGGAACTCGCCATGCCCCTCACGGAATACCTTGGGGTGTCTTCTTTCCAAAATGGGGTCACTTGTGGGGTAGTTATACTGCCCTGGCAATTTAGGGGCCCAAATGTGTGAGAAGTACTTTGCAATCAAAATGTGTAAAAAATGGCCTGCGAAATCCGAAAGGTGCACTTTGGAATGTGGGCCCCTTTGCCCACCTTGGCTGCTAAAAAGTGTCACACATCTGGTATCGCCGTACTCAGGAGAAGTTGGGGAATGTGTTTTGGGGTGTCATTTTACATATAACCATGCTGGGTGAGAGAAATATCTTGGCAAAAGACAACTTTTCCAATTTTTTTATACAAAGTTGGCATTTGACTAAGATATTTTTCTCACCCAGCATGGGTATATGTAAAATGACACCCTAAAACACATTCCCCAACTTCTCCTGAGTACGGCGATACCACATGTGTGACACTTTTTTGCAGCCAAGGTGGGCAAAGGGGCACATATTCCAAAGTGCACCTTTCGGATTTCGCAGGCCATTTTTTACACATTTTGATTGCAAAGTACCTCTCACACATATGGGCCCCTAAATTGCCAGGGCAGTATAACTACGCCACAAGTGACCCCATTTTGGAAAGAAGACACCCCAAGGTATTCCGTGAGGGGCATGGCGAGTTCCTAGAATTTTTTATTTTTTGCCGCAAGTTAGTGGAATATGAGACTTTGTAAGGAAAAAATAAAAATAAAAAAAATCATCATTTTCCGCTAACTTGTGACAAAAAATAAAAAATTCTAGGAACTCGGCGTGCCCCACACGGAATACCTTGGGGTGTCTTCTTTCCAAAATGGGGTCACTTGTGGCGTAGTTATACTGCCCTGGCAATTTAGGGGCCCAAATGTGTGAGAAGTACCTTGCAATCAAAATGTGTAAAAAATGGCCTGCGAAATCCGAAAGGTGCACTTTGGAATATGTGCCCCTTTGCCCACCTTGGCTGCAAAAAAGTGTCACACATCTGGTATCGCCGTACTCAGGAGAAGTTGGGGAATGTGTTTTGGGGTGTCATTTTGCATATACCCATGCTGGGTGAGAGAAATATCTTGGCAAAAGACAACTTTTACCATTTTTTTATACAAAGTTGGCATTTGACCAAGATATTTTTCTCACCCAGCATGGGTATATGTAAAATGACACCCCAAAACACATTCCCCAGCTTCTCCTGAGTACGGCGATACCACATGTGTGACACTTTTTTGCAGCCTAGATGCGCAAAGGGGCCCAAATTTCTTTTAGGAGGGCATTTTTAGACATTTGGATCCCAGACTTCTTCTCACGCTTTAGGGCCCCTAGAATGCCAGGGCAGTATAAATACCCCACATGTGACCCCACTTTGGAAAGAAGACACCCCAAGGTATTCGCTGAGGGGCATGGCGAGTTCATAGAATTATTTTTTTTTGCATAAGTTAGCGGAAATTGATTTTTTGTTTGTTTTTTTCTCACAAAGTCTCACTTTCCGCTAACTTAGGACAAAAATTTCAATCTTTCATGGACTCAATATGCCCCTAACGGAATACCTTGGGGTGTCTTATTTCCGAAATGGGGTCACATGTGGGGTATTTATACTGCCCTGGCATTTTAGGGGCCCTAAAGCGTGAGAAGAAGTCTGGAATATAAATGTCTAAATATTTTTACGCATTTGGATTCCGTGAGGGGTATGGTGAGTTCATGTGAGATTTTATTTTTTGACACAAGTTAGTGGAATATGAGACTTTGTAAGAAAAAACAAACAAAAAAATATATATATATTTCCGCTAACTTGGGCCAAAAAAATGTCTGAATGGAGCCTTACAGGGGGTGATCAATGACAGGGGGGTGATCAATGACAGGGGGGGTGATCAATGACAGGGGGGTGATCACCCATATAGACTCCCTGATCACCCCCCTGTCATTGATCACCCCCCTGGTAAGGCTCCATTCAGACGTCCGTATGATTTTTATGGATACATGGATCGGATCCGCAAAACACATGCGGACGTCTGAATGGAGCCTTACAGGGGGGTGATAAATGACAGGGGGGTGATCAATGACAGGGGGTGATCAGGGAGTGTATATGGGTGATCACCCCTCTGTCATTGATCACCCCCCTGTAAGGCTCCATTCAGACGTCCGCATGTGTTTTGCGGATCCGATCCATGTATCCGTAAAAATCATACGGACGTCTGAATGGCTCCTTACAGGGGGGTGATCAATGACAGGGGGTGATCAGGGAGTGTATATGGGTGATCACCCCCCTGTCATTGATCACCCCCCTGTAAGACTCCATTCAGACGTCCGTATGATTTTTACGGATCCATGGATACATGGATCGGATCCGCAAAACACATGCGGACGTCTGAATGGAGCCTTACAGGGGGGTGATCAATGACAGGGGGGTGATCAATGACAGGGGTGATCAGGGAGTGTATATGGGTGATCACCCCTCTGTCATTGATCACCCCCTGTTAGGCTCCATTCAGACGTCCGCATGTGTTTTGCGGATCCGATCCATGTATCCATGGATCCGTAAAAATCATACGGACGTCTGAATGGAGCCTTACAGGGGGGTGATCAATGACAGGGGGGTGATCAGGGAGTCTGTATGGGGTGATCAGGGGTGATCAGTGGTTCATAAAGGGTTAATAAGTGACAGGGGGGGTGTAGTGTAGTGTAGTGGTGTTTGGTGCTACTTTAGTGAGCTGCCTGAGTCCTCTGGTGGTCGATCCAAACAAAAGGGACCACCAGAGGACCAGGTAGCAGGTATATTAGACGCTGTTATCAAAACAGCGTCTAATATACCTGTTAGGGGTTAAAAAAATCACATCTCCAGCCTGCCAGCGAGCGATCGCCGCTGGCAGGCTGGAGATCCACTTGCTTACCTTCCGTCCCTGTGAGCACGCGCGCCTGTGTGCGCGCGTTCACAACAAATCTCGTCTCTCGCGGGAGGACGCGTATATGCGTTAACCCAGAAGAGCAGGGCCGCCGCCTGGACGCAATCCTGCGTACGGCGGTCCTGAGGTGGTTAAAGCAGAGCACCTCTTTCAAAAAGATCTTTGGTGCAATCTCTAGAAACATAATTTTGTTTGTTGCTGCTCTAATCCTTGCTTCTGCATGTTATGATGCTTTTTTCTACCCAGCTGTTAAAGAGGTTGGCCCATCACATACAGTACAGACCAAAAGCTTGGACACACCTTCTCATTCAAAGAGTTTTCTTTATTTTTATGACTATGAAAATTGTAGATTCACACTGAAGGCATCAAAACTATGAATTAACACATGTGGAATTATATACATAACAAAAAAGTGTGAAACAACTGAAAATATGTCATATTCTAGGTTCTTTAAAGTAGCCACCTTTTGCTTTGATTACTGCTTTGCACACTCTTGGCATTCTCTTGATGAGCTTCAAGAGGTAGTCCCCTGAAATGGTTTTCACTTCACAGGTGTGCCCTGTCAGGTTTAATAAGTGGGATTTCTTGCCTTATAAATGGGGTTGGGACCATCAGTTGCGTTGTGGAGAAGTCAGGTGGATACACAGCTGATAGTCCTACTGAATAGACTGTTAGAATTTGTATTATGGCAAGAAAAAAGCAGCTAAGTAAAGAAAAACGAGTGGCCATCATTACTTTAAGAAATGAAGGTCAGTCAGTCCGAAATATTGGGAAAACTTTGAAAGTGTCCCCAAGTGCAGTCACAAAAACCATCAAGCGCTACAAAGAAACTGTCTCACATGCGGACCGCCCCAGGAAAGGAAGACCAAGAGTCACCTCTGCTGCGGAGGATAAGTTCATCCGAGTCACCAGCCTCAGAAATCGCAGGTTAACAGCAGCTCAGATTAGAGACCAGGTCAATGCCACACAGAGTTCTAGCAGCAGACACATCTCTAGAACAACTGTTAAGAGGAGACTGCGTGAATCAGGCCTTCATGGTAGAATATCTGCTAGGAAACCACTGCTAAGGACAGGCAACAAGCAGAAGAGACTTGTTTGGGCTAAAGAACACAAGGAATGGACATTAGACCAGTGGAAATCTGTGCTTTGGTCTGATGAGTTCAAATTTGAGATCTTTGGTTCCAACCACCGTGTCTTTGTGCGACGCAGAAAAGGTGAACGGATGGACTCTACATGCCTGGTTCCCACCGTGACGCATGGAGGAGGAGGAGGTGTGATGGTGTGGGGGTGCTTTGCTGGTGACACTGTTGGGGATTTATTCAAATTTGAAGGCATACTGAACCAGCATGGCTACCACAGCATCTTGCAGCGGCATGCTATTCCATCCGGTTTGCGTTTAGTTGGACCATCATTTATTTTTCAACAGGACAATGACCCCAAACACACCTCCAGGCTGTGTAAGGGCTATTTGACCATGAAGGAGACTGATGGGGTGCTGCGCCAGATGACCTGGCCTCCACAGTCACCGGACCTGAACCCAATCGAGATGGTTTGGGGTGAGCTGGACCGCAGAGTGAAGGCAAAAGGGCCAACAAGTGCTAAGCATCTCTGGGAACTCCTTCAAGACTGTTGGAAGACCATTTCAGGTGACTACCTCTTGAAGCTCATCAAGAGAATGCCAAGAATGTGCAAAGCAGTAATCAAAGCAAAAGGTGGCTACTTTGAAGAACCTAGAATATGACATATTTTCAGTTGTTTCACACTTTTTTGTTATGTATATAATTCCACATGTGTTAATTCATAGTTTTTATGCCTTCAGTGTGAATCTACAATTTTCATAGTCATGAAAATAAAGAAAACTCTTTGAATGAGAAGGTGTATCCAAACTTTTGGTCTGTACTGTACATTGGTGGTTTATCACTAGGACAACCCCTTTAAGAAGTAGAGCAAGTTGAGCGTAGATAAAAGTGAAACAAGGGAAAAGCTAAGGAGGCAAGAAGAGAGGAGAAAGAGTTAAAAAGGGGCACAATAGAATGTATCCATTCAGAATGTTATTTACATCATGGAAATTCTTCCTTAGTTATAGTCTATACACCCCGTACATTCTGTGATACTTTGTGTCTCTTAACCCTAGAACTGTATTATTCACTGCATTGTAAACCGGCAAACACACAAGTAATAAAAACTGCATCTCCCAGCGTCAATGCTCAATGAAAGCAACGTGATCTCTGCTGCTTGTTAGCAATTCTAATATATGAGACTGACACTCGCTGCGGTATTTCTCACTTACTGGAAAAATAATTGGAATGTTAATTGATGACACAGAGAACCAGATCTTTCTTTACTAACACAACCCTGAACATGAGGTGTCCATCACCCTCACACATAATCATAGGACGCCTCAGACATTCCTCGGCACAAAAGCCTTCACACAGATAGACACATTTTACTCTAAAAGCTCCATATTCGTGACATTCTGCATGTATGTGTGTGTGTATATATATATATATATATATATAACCATTAGTGTTGAGCTCGAATATTCGAATAGCGACAATTAATCGCGAATATCGTAATTTCGTAAATTTGCGAATATTACGAATATAGTGCTATATATTTGTTATATCGAATATTCATCATTTTTTTTCATCTGAAAATATGATTCCTCCCTGCTTCTTGCTTGTGGGTCAATAAGCCATTGGCCCACAAGCAACTTAAGCAGGGAGGAATCATGTTTTCATATGGAAAATAAAATGACCAATATTCTAAAAAACGAATACATAGCAATATAGTGAATATATTCGTTATTTAGAATTTTGGCATTATTTTTTTCCTATCTGTACAGTTGTTTGCATACTCCTCCCCGACAAGCGTGCCCGTCACCATGGGAACGCCTGTGGGTTAGAAAATACCATCGGATCGGAGTTTTCCCTGAGATCGTGAAAACTCAGATCCGATGGTATATTCTAACCCACAGGCGTTCCCATGGTTATGGGGACGCTTGTCGGGGAGCGGTATGCCAAAGTGGAATAACAGTACACATTGGAAAAAAAAAGACGAATATTCTAAATAACGAATTTATTCGCTCTATTGTTATAACTTCGTCTTTTAGAATATTATGAATATTCTAAAAAACAAAGTTATAGCAATATAGCGAATATTCGGAAAATACACATATAGACTGCAATTTAGCTAATACCGTATAGTGCTACAGTATTTTTTTTAATAGTGTACATATTTTCCAAAATTAAAGTTCAGAAGAGGCAAAAAAAATTTGACAAAAAAAAAAAAAGATCATAGCACTATATTAGCTAAATTACAGTCTATAAGTGTATTTTACGAATATTCGTAATATTGCTCTAACTTCGCCTTTTAGAATATTCGTAATATTCTAAAAGACGAAGTTATAGCTATATATAGAATATTCGTAAAATACATATATTAGCCTAGCCAAAGTCATAGGAACGTTGCTGTCACCGCCAGTCCTGTGAGAAGGTCTGACAGACGCTCTTCTCTACCTCTTGGATGATGTTCTTTGTTTTGGTTTCACTTTCTCATTTCCTTTCCTTCTGCCAGGTGCCACTTATTCAGACTAATCCTTTATATTCCCTCCCATACTGCCTCACTTTGCGGTTTATATTACTTCCTGGATGAAGTGGTCATTGCTGTTTGTTCAGATAAGTCCTTTACTTTATTGTGTTTCCTTGCTGGCTTGATTCTAGGTGACCCTGACTCCGTCCGTATTAAGTGCAGGGAGCCGGTGGTCGTGTCCCCTCACTATTATAGGGTTTTCAGGTGTCACACGGACTTAGGTACATGGACATGCAGTCCTCTACCATAAAGACCTTTGCATGGGCATAGCAGTCAGGGAGAGCTCTTAGGGTTTTATAGGGCTCACCTATATGCTCCTTAGTTTGGGATCAAGCCAGTCGCTCGTTTATTTATAAGTTCCAGCGTTCTGCTAACACATCCTGTCAAAAGAAAAATCGCAATACGCAAATAATTAAATCGTATATTATTCACGATAAATAGAATAATGACGAATATTCGATTTCGACGAATATTCAATCGAATATTCGCGAAATATCGCAAAATTGAATATGGCACCTCCCACTCATCACTAATACCCATGCCTCCCAAGTGTCCCTCTTTTGGAGGGACAGTCCCTCTTTTTGACCGAAGTCCCTCTTTGATGCTTTAATGTCTCTCTTTTTGACCTGGGAAATTAATGCATAAATGTGCATTAATACATTTACTAAAGTCTCTGTATGGTTTCTACCTGTATATTATTATTATTATTATTTAATATTAAAGCACCATTTATTCCATAGCGCTGTACATATGATGAGGGGTGCACATACATAATACTGAATAATTGCACTAATCATAAACAAGACGAGTTACAAACTGGTGCAGAAGGAAAGAGGGCCCTGCCCGTGAGGGCTTACAATCTATATGAATATGAGACCATAGCTTCATTATTTGGTGGTATTTGGACCTTAAAATATCTATAATATTTCAATGGATATTAAAGCGCAAGAAAAGAATTGTCCCAGGGGCTACACATGCTGTAAAAAATAAAGGAATTTATACTCCCGTAACCGATCCCCAGCTGTAGCAGAATCAGTAATTATGCTTTGGGTGGAGTTAGAGGCGTGACCTAGTTTAAAAAAAAATTGAAGGGATGCACGGCGCACATATTGTCTCTCTTTGCGATTTTAAAAAGTTGGGAGCTATGTATACCGACAGACACTATATACATTTTCTATGTAGCAATTACAGGGATGAAGGTCAATGATTCCCATCCTGAAGCCTGTTCACAGAGGTGTCAGATTAGTTGTAGTAACATTTATTGAAAGACCGGTGGTGGAATTGCAGTGTCCCACTATGTGTTATATGTTGGGCACTTTAAATGTTTGCTGCTAAATGTCATATTAATGTATTATGGTATCAGGCTGTAATTCCTATCATCAGGCTGTTTAGAGTGCATTACATCTATTCGCCCCTAGGTGGTGCTGGCATCACTTATACATGTAGTTGGGGTATGCTAATAAGTTAGTAGTAGGAGGTAGATTAGTGTAGAGAACTTCAGAGGAGAAGAAAGGAAGTTAATGGAGGAGCAGAACAGGCCTAGTCTAGCATGTAGCTGCTATTTTAGCCCCTTGGCTCTGGCCAGGCTAAGAGAGTATAGAGAACAGTATTACAGCAGCTCAGCACAGACCAGTAAGTCTACGTCTGGATATAGAGAAAGTCTAGTGGAGGTTAGAGATAAATTAGCCAATGGACTTCACAAGCATCAGTGACCAGGAGGAACCTATGGTAAAAGTACCTGGACACATCCGGATGATTAGTGCGCAAAGTTATCGTTTACCACACGCCTCTATGGACATATTGGACCTTAGTTCTTCAGTGAGCATCCTTTCCAAAGAATGGAGCAGAAGATTAATGCCTGCCATTAGGGAGCCGCCCTGTGGATTGTGTAACACCCCAGAGTTGTGTTACTACATGCCTCTACCCCGCTACAATCTGTTAAGAGCCTATACCTTGTCATTTGATACGATTTTACATTATGTCATTCACAAATGTGCATAAACCATGTTAAATGTGAATTTCCTTGTAATTTTTCATGTTCACCAGCAGGTGGCAGCAATGCGTTGGTAAGGACTTAGTTTCAGTTTAGTATTTCTAAGCTGGAATGGTTCATTCCAGCTTAGCTCCCCCTCTGTGGAGGTGTGAATTATTCCCACAGCCTACACCCTGGATGGAGAAGGAAGTTAGTGAGAAGTGCAGCCCACCCCCTGCTAGGGATAGGGTGTGCGTGTTAGGAGCTCCTGATACAGGGAACCAAGTCAGGACCAGGTCTCATGCTAAGACATTGATCAAATCCCCAGCCTGAGCCCTGCAGCCTCAGCTGGATGAAGCAAGCAGACAACCTCTAGTTCCAGGACAAAAGCATTCCCTGAGAATACAACTGTGAGTAAAGTCCAGAGACCCAGGAGAAGCCATATTCCTCCTCAGCTAGTCAGTCCCCATTCAGCAGAAGATAGAAAGTGCAGAAGCCAAATTCCTGCCACAGTTTAGAGCTACAAAGCAGACGTCCTTTCCTGCACCAACCATTGCTGAAAGCCTGCAAGTGCTATGTTGGAAAGCCTTTAGTGGCTTATATCTTAGTATCTTATTCAGTACGACAAGAAAAATATATTTCTGTTGAAAGCCCATAGTGGCGTATTTCATTAACAAAGAAAAATATATACGCACAACACTGTTGCAGTTATTTCTGGTCAAAGCGTATAGGGGCGTATTTCAGTAAAAAAAGAAAAATCTATATTCTCAGTGCATTTCTGCAGTTAATTCTGGTGAAAGCATATAGGGGCATATTTCAGTAAAATAAGAAAAATATATACGCACTGCACTGTTGCAGTTATTTCAGGTGAAAGTGTAAAGGGGCGTATTTCAGTACTACCAGAAAAATATATACGCAGTTCACTATTTAATTGTTTTCTGGCTAAAGCGTATAGTGGCGTATTATATTACTGCAAGAAATATATATAAGCACTTCAATCTTAAATTTTTTTGTAGTCAAAGCGTATAGTGGCCTAATTTAGTCCAACAAGAAATATATATTCTCAGTGCACTGCTGTAGTGATTTCTGGTGAAAGCATATAGGGGTGTATTTCAGTACTTCAAGAAATATATATACGCATTTCAATCTTTACTTTTTTTTCTGGTCAAAGCGGATAGGGTCGTATTTTAGTACAACAAGAAAAATATATACTACAAAGAAAAATATATTCTCAGTGCATTTCAGCAGTTAATTGTGGTGAAAGCGTTTAGTGGCCTATTTCAGTACAAAAACAAAAAATATTCGTTGCTGTTAGGGGTATTTTAATTTTCGTTTCATTGATTTAGTTCAGCTACAATATGTCAGGCAGAGAAGTGCCAGGCCATGCACAGAGGAGTGGCAGAGGCCTAAATGTTTCTGGTGCAAGCTTTAGTTTTCAGCGAGGATAAGCTACTAGAGGACAGTCAGCAACTACTGGCCAGCCAAGATCTGGAGGAGACATCCGCCGCTTCCTCCGCTAGGCGGGCAAGTAGTGATGAGGTGAGTAACACAGGAGCTTGTGTTGCAAGTGGTCAGGCTCCTGACCCAGAGACCGTTGAGGAGGACATCAGTGATGTGCAGACACTACTCGATGATGATGAAGCCGATCGTACTTGGGAGCCGGGTGAAAAAGGGACTTTGTCGTCATCAGGAGAAGAGGGTGGCAGCTTGCCCGTCAGCCAGCGGCTGAGCCAGCAAGGTGGTTGCATGGCTGGGAGTCAGCAGAGTGGCAGCAGTGGGAGGTCAGGAGTAGACCACCCGCTTTGCAGCAGCTACCTGCCCGGAAAGGAGTGGTGCAGGGGTTCATGGAAGAAGCAGCGGTAGCAGTCAGCCAGTGAGTAGTGTTGGGGGAAAATCAGGTACTTGGCAGTGTGGCAGTTTTTTGTGAAGCCGCCAGAGGAGGTCAACATGGCAATATGTAGAATATGTGGGCAGAAGGTAAAGTGTGGGCAGGGTGCCAATGTTGGCACCACGGCCCTGCGTCAACATATGTAGCGTCACCATAAAGTGGCCTGGGAGAACTGTGGCCCATGTGGTAGTCCAGCCTGCTGCAGCTACCGCTACATCACCCTGTGGCACGCACCCAGTTTCAGACAGTCAAGGCTCCACCACCTCAGCCGAAGAGAGCTGTCTGTCAATCCCATCTTCTGCTGGTCCAGATGCTCCTTTTCCTACTCCTCGTCAGTCATTTTGTCAGCATTTTGTCAGCAACTGTACACACATGTAGAACAAAAGGTGGGCCAGTCCTTGAGCCTGTCGGTGTCTGCCAAAGTGCACGGCAGCGCCGACGTGTGGAGCTGTAACTACGGTCAGGATCATTACATGTCCTTTACGACCCACTGGGTAAATGTGGTTCCTGCACAGCCACACAGGCAAATTAGACAGGTCACGCTGCTTCCGCTTCCACATTGTCACACCGTTGGTCCTGTGACAATGTCTGCCTCTGTCTCCTCATCCTCCACCATGTCTTCAGCCTCCACTGCAGGGACAAATCACTGTGCCCCTCAGGCATACCACATGTGCAGGGCACGGTGGTGTCACGCTGTTCTGCACCTGGTTTGCCTTGGCGAACTGAGTCACACAGGGGAGGAAATGCTCCGTGTGATGCATCAAGAAATCGAATCCTGGCTTTCTCTGCAACAAATGAAAATCTGAATCATGGTGACCGACAACGGGAAGAACATGGTGTAGGTGCTGCATCAAGGAAGGCTAAGCCATGCCCCCTGCATGGCACAAGTGTTCAATCTGGTTGTCAAGCGGTTCCAGAAGTCTTCCACCCATCTGCAAGATATCCTAAAAATGGAAAGGAAATTTTGCATGCACTTCAGACACTCGTACACCGCAAAGCAAACCCTCCTTGAGCTGCAGCGGCAGAACGGCATCCCCCAACATAGGCTGATATGCAACGTTTCCACCCGTTGGAATTCCACCCTCCATATATTGGATCGACTATACGAACAGAGAAAGGCCAGCAACGATTTCTTGATGATGCAAGCGGATAGGAGTACTCCACTGTGTAACTTTGATGTCAGCCAGTGGCAGCTCATGCGTGACATCTGCCGTTTTCTTAGGCCCTTTGAGGAGGCCACGTTATTTGTCAGTCACCAGGACTACGGGATGAACAACGTCATTCTACTGCTTCATGTCCTGGAACGGATAATGGTAACAATGGCTGGTCAGGGGACAGGAGACGTGGCGCCTCAATCTCACGGCCACATGAGCCCTGTGGGGGCTGAACTGGAGGAGAGGCAGGAGGACATTGAAGCACAAGCAATGTGTAGCCAAATGGGTAGTTTTTCTACTTAGCTGACAGGAGAGGAGGAGCAGGAGCAGCCAGAGGAGCTACAGGGTGATGAGGAAGACGAGGACCCATACACACCGTGGCAGTATGCAGTGGAGATGGAGGCAGGGAGTCCCTCCGAGTCACTTGCACAAAAGGCACGATGCATGCTCACTTGTTTGCGTAGTGACAGCTGAATTGTCACCATTCAGCAGAGGGATGACTTCTGGCTCTCCACCTTGTTGGACCCTCGCTACCGGTCCAGAATGGGGGCCTTTTTTACACCCACCAAGAGGGAAGACAAACTGAACTACTAAAGAGACATTCTATGTAGTCAGGTGGCCGCTGACTATCTGCGCCATCGTCCATCCTCTTGCAGGTCTGACTGGGAAGGCCCTCTGCACTTACGTTCCACTGCCATGGCTGCTGGGGAGGGGTGGGGTGGCAGGAGCAGTATCAGCTCCATCAGCAGCACCCTAAGTCTATAGTCGCTGATGAGTAGCTTTCTTCACCCGCATAGTGAAGAAACTACTCACCAGCAGCAGCAGCTAGACCTGGAGCAGGACCTGAACCAGTAGGTGGTGGCATACTTGGACAGCACCCTGCCACCCCACTTTGAAGATCGGCTGGACTACTGGGTAGCCAAACTGGATTTGTGGCCGCAACTAGCAGAGTTTGCCTTGGAAAAGCTGTCCTGCCCGGCCAGTAGTGTGGCATCAGAGTGGGTGTTTAGTGCAGCGGGGGCCATTGTTATCCCAAAGAGAAGTCGCCTGTCCATCCAAAATGTGGAGAGACTGACCTTTGTCAAGATGAATCAGACGTGGATCAGCCAGAATTTCCAACCACCAATTCCATATGCATCAGACTAGATCATCCATGGTGCCAATACCAACATTTTGATACAAGAGACCGGTTTCTTCTGGCTACCTGCCTCAGCTACTACTCTGATGCTCCAACCTGCCTGATGCCACACATCTGATGCCAAGTGCTCCTTTTTTCACCCACCTTCGTCAACAGGTACTGGTATTGCCACCCACTGCCCCACTCTGTTACCGGGTCACTTTGTGGTCTCCTGATGCAGCTGCTGCTGCCATCTGCAGACTATGTCACCTTGCCACTCTGTGGTATCCTGCTGCTGCTGCTACTGCCATCTCCACACTATGTCACCTTGCCACTCTGTGGTATCCTCCGGATGCTGCTGCTGCTACTGCAATCTCCACATTATGCCACCTTGCCACTCTGTGGTGTCCTCATGCTGCTGCAATCTCCACACGATGTCACCTTGCCACTCTGTGGTATCCTGCTGCTGCTGCCATCTCCACACTATGTCACCTTGCCACTCTGTGGTCTCCTCATGCTGCTGCCATGTCCACACTATGTCACATTGCCACTCTGTGGTCTCCTAATACTGCTTCCACCTCACCACTATGTCATAGGGCCACTCTGTGGACTTCTCACACTGTTCCCACCCTTCGCACTTCATGACTGGGCCACGATTTTTCCTTTTGGCCTGGCTGACATCATCATTTATTTGACCTTTTTTCTGATCTGTCAGAAGGAAGGAAAAATGAGACGCACAACGGATCCTGTCTGTGTAGCAGCTGTAAGGCCTGTATGGTCCCATCAGAATTGGCTTATGCTTTTGTAGCCAAAAGCAGGAGTGGGTACAAAACACAGAAGACATGCAAATATTTCATTCACGTGTCATCTCTGTTTTGGATCCACTCCTGTTTTTTTTGGGCTTTAGCAATACTGATGGATTACTGACCAAATTCTGACCGAGTGAAGGCAGATGCTCAACAGACAGGATCCGTTTTTTCTGAGTTATTGTTCTGACGGATCAGAGGAAGGGCAAAATAATCAGTGACGTCAACACAATCTTACTGCTGACACCCTCTCCACTCTGTCGGGGGGCTCTACTTGTATAAGCATTTAATAGAGCAGGTTCTGTAGACATCTATGTGGAATCAGCTGGCGACGGTGTAAAAGGAGTGCGCTTCTTCTTGGTGCTAACATCAACCTGTAAGGCTGAGTTCACACTTGAGTTATTTGGTCAGTTTTGGCCCCGTAACTGCCCAAATAAGTGAAGTGCGCAGTGATTCTAAGAGTGACCCCTGTCATCTGCATGTCATACGGACTCACAGTATTATTTCACTAGCACAGCAGACTCCCTATGCCTGTTACTACAAGGCACAGTGTTCTACACCATTATACAGGCTCTCTGCAGCCAGGAAATAGCTGTGTTTTTTAACATAATTCGCTGCAAATTTATTCGGATCGAACCAGCGAATCTATTTTTTTTTAATTCGTTCATCTCTAGATGGGATGGTGTATGGATAGGATGGTGTATGAATGGGATGTTGTATGGATAGGATGGTGTATGGATAAGATTGTGTATGGATGGGATAATGTATGGATGGAATGGTTTATGGATAAGATTGTGTATGGATGGGATGGTGTATCGATAGGATGATGTATGGATGGAATGGTTTATGGATAAGATTGTGTATGGATGGGATAGTGTATGGATAGGATGATGTATGGATGGAATCGTTTATGGATAGGATTGGCCCTGAGGACTGGAGTTGAGGAACACTGATGTATATGATAAGGTATGGAGCACTTTATGGTAATGTGTATGGTAAGGTATGGTATTGTGTGCAATACTATACAGTGTACTGTATGTAATGGTATAGTATATGCTAAGGTACGGTAAAATACATGGTTATATGTATAGCACAGTTTGGTACACAGTTTGGTATGATGTATGGTAAGGTGGATGATGAGCACTGAGAGTAGTAGAGTGAGAGCGAGTCAAACAAGGGAGAAATTGTCTATCTGGGCACCTTTGGCCATGTGGGCACCCCTGCCCGCCATGGCGTGAGGTTCATTGTCTGGGTGGCTTCCAGGACAATGAGACAGGTGAGCGCAGTACATCACAGAAGGAGGACACAATGTTTTGTAAAATTGGAGACAAATATTAAAAATATCCCGGCACTTCCTCTCTTATTCCTCTTTTTCATTGATGCTGTTTTGTGTTATGAAACAATTAAACCTGAGAAATATTTAAAGAAATCTTCTGCCAGGAAGTCAGCCATGTCTCCACTCCTCCTCCTCCTCACTGTCCTGTTTCTGGCACTAAGACAGCTGGCCGCAGCAGGAGCCTCCCCTCTCTGACTTGTCTACTTGAGCTCTGCCCTCTCCGTTGTCAACCATCCAAAATGTAACAGATCAGCGTGACCTATAAAGCCGTATAGACAATGCCTAAATGCCCCCCCCACCATGTCCACACCATCTGGGCTACCTAGGTCAGCCACCCGACTGCTTCACCGTGATGTGCGAGACGGATCTGCAAATCCTCCGTCAGCATGGGATCCTATCCTTTATCTGCAGTCCTATGTTGAAATACCTCATTCTGTGCATCAATAGTTCCGTTCTTCTTACATCCGACTCCAATAAATCTATTTTTTGTAATCTTTTTTTATTTAGGGAGCAGTGACTGAGCGGCGGCCCCTCAGGGGGTGGAAATGATTGATAGAACAGGATGGTTAATTGCCTTTTTGTCTTCAATTAGCAAAGCAGATCATGCGTCACGACCCGGTGATTGATAAGGACTCAGACAGGCTAAATATGTATGAGCCGACTCTAATAGGTCTATGAGCCCCCCCCCCCCCAGGGATGACAAACATCTCCGGAGGGTAACGAAGGTATAACATGGGCTCTAATCATTACTTATACTGCAATATCTATCATCTAACATCTATCACCTATCCATCTCATATCTATCTATCTATCTATCTAGCCACCCCTATCTGTTTATCTATCTATCTATCTATCTATCTATTTATCCTTTTTAAATCTTTTCAATAATAATGTATTATTATGTAAAAACAAATCCTTTTAAAAACCACCGCAGATCTATGACGACAGAACTGCCCTAATGACTCTCATAGTCCACCTCTCATTGTGCATATGGCATACATCACATCTTTAGGTATTAGGAATAAATAATTAGCATCATAGAGATGTAGACGATATTGACTGTTCTCCAGCGTGAATGTACAACTTTAATTATCTGATATCATCTCTGCTTAGCTTTGATGATCAGAGTCCTCGTGCTCCATGCAGTAGGAGATCACACATTACATTATGCACTGAGAACTATTCATGGACCTCAAAGTACATCAATTTATTCCCCATTATTTCTCCATGACTGTTTTCCAGGCTTATTCTCAAGTTTCAGATGCTTGGACCTAAAATATGTCTTTGCATTACTGTTTTGTGCTATTTGATATGTCTTAACCTTTTTCTACATTTTCAGGAGAATGCTTTGCAATTTTTTCCTTTACTTGTGGAGAAAAGCTGTAATATGTATTTAGGTATATCTTGGGCACATATAGCTGTGGCTGGAGAAAGCTTCTACTGAACCTCTGAGATGTTTCTGGGAGAGCTGACCCATTTTTGCCATTGTTTTCCACTGTGCTCAGTTGCATTCTGAGATGAGCCTCATAGCATGGACTTAGGTCCCTGGCTTAGCATCTTTTGTGGCTGTCATGCTGCTTGTTATTTGGAGTTCTGCACCTTGCCACTAGGAACTGCAGAAAATGTAACATTTGTGCACCCAGGAACTGTGGCAAGAGAAACAGATTGGTGCCTTCAAGAGGACATTGAAAATTGTGAAACCTTGCTCCAGCTTAGCCACATCGTTGGCTATAAAAACTGCCTTATAAGACCTCCATCTTCTTCATGTGTACCGCCATCTTGCTTGGATATGATCTGCAACTTGCTACCAAGTAAAGAAAACCATAAGTTACCTGTTCAACTGTATCTTAGTCTCTAGCCTTCAATTTGAACCCTACTACCAAGGCAAGAAGAACAGGGAACTGCTACTCTCATCATCCTACATGAGACTATGAGTGAGAGAGGTTTGGTGGGGAGAGGCTTTGTCATCTTGAGCACCCTACGCCCATCTTCTCCACAATCCCCCTGGTTTGCTGCATCTTAAAAGTGTCCTTACTGATGTTTTTGTGGTTTTGTGGCCCATGTGAAGTGCAACTTTGGGAATGAGTGATCACCTAAACTGAAATGTAGAAAGATGTTATGGATACTAGGATGCCATGGAGGATTGGCATAGTGACCCAACTACAGTCTCTTCATTGGGGTTGTCACATACATGCTATTTCTCCTGGACATTTCTGGAAATCTGCACCTCTAGAATTTACAGTATTACTAAAGGGTGACTTCTCTGGGGTCTGTGTTTATGTAGGGGTCTAGTCTGAAGCCTGAGTCTGCTCTGGGGTCTGTACTTGTTTAGGTATTCTGGCCTAACTTCTATATTTATTTAGTTAGTATGGTCAGGGCTCTGTATTTATTTACAGTAGGTAGTCTGGAGTCTGGTTTTGGTTAGTCTGGTCTGGAGTCTGTATGTAGGGAGTATGGTCTGGGCGCTGTATTACTTTTGGTAGCCTGACCTGGAGGCTATATTTAGGGAATAGTCTGGGGTCTGCATTTAGTTAGGACATTGTCTGGAGGTCTGTATTTATTTAGGAGATCAGGTCTGGTGTCTTCGTTACTTTAGAGTGCCTGGTCTGGGTTTTTTATTAGTTTAGGGGAAAATAGTCTGGGATCTGTATTTGTTTAGAGCAGTGTTTCTCAAGCTTTGGTACGCGTACCCTAAAAGGTAAGTGCTGCAGGGTGTGGGGGTATGCGGGAATACCCTAGCATCCAATAATCTTTAATTTCTGGTTGCTGTATGACATCACTAACAGTAGCATGAAGTATTTGTGTTTGTTATTTTCTTTTTCAGCATGCTGTTGGGCCACCATAGGAGGGGGTGGTTTTTATTATAAAAGGGTCACTATAAGGGGGAAATTAGTACTACTGGGGACACTATAAGGGACCTTTTTCTACTGGCACACATAAAAAGCAATTAGAACTACTGGGGGCACCATATGTGGGCATTTTTCTACTGGTAGCACTATAAGCAAGCAATTAGTACTAGAGGAGCCACTATAAGAAGGCATTTTTTTCTACTGGCACCCTTAAGGAGTCAATTACTACTACTGGGGGCACTATAAGGGGGCATTTTTGTACAGGTGGCACTATAAGGAGGCATTAGTACTACTGGGGGTACTATACGTTTTTTTTTGTACTGGCACACATTATAGGGATTTGTTACAAATAGGGCACTAAAGACAGGAGTTAATACTTTTGGGGAATACTATGGTGTCGGGGGCATATTTACTACTGAGGCATATTTGGGGGCTTTAATACTACTGGTGCCATTATGGTGGGCTTTATAAGTGCTGAAAGGAATGTAATAGGATTTAATACTCCTGGGAGCACTTTGGTGGACTTTATTACTACTGGGGGAATATGGGGAACATGCTTAGTGGCATGGACATTATGAAGAACAGTATTATTTATTACTTCTGGGGCACTAGTACTATTACTACCAAGGGCACTTTAGGAGAGAATGGTTACCATTGGTGGGACTTTTGGGAGCACTATTACTGTGGGGGACACCCTGGCACAGTATGGGGTTAGCACAATTATTTTTGGGGGCACAATGTTTATGTCACTATTACTGTCAGGGGCACGTCACTATTTGCTGTGTGTAGTTATTTTGGCGGGCACTGTGTGGCAATAGATCTTGATGGAGTTACTATCTGTGTGGTACTAGTTTTTATAGGGGGACTATCTGCAGAGACAAGACATGGCTGAAAGAAGTCCTCATGGTGGTCTGGTCTGAATGGAGAAGATGAGGAAAAAGAACATCTATATCAGAGAAGATGTCACTGGATGTAATAGTTATGTAGTTCTGCATTCTCCTATATGTTTGGTAGTGGAAAATTTAATTTAGAAAGTAATAGTCATCCATCGTGGATCCAAACGTGGTGTCTGTTTTGTTGGCAGGAAGATATGTTCTGAATGCTGCACTATTCTTCCAGTTAAATCTAAATGCACTACTGACAGAGGTTTAGAACAAAATGTATGACAGCGGCGTGAAAACAGCCTTATTTGGTTAACATTTATAACTGATGTCTTCCTCGTTTTGAACTCCATGTCACTTTTGATGTTCTTAGCATGAAGAAGTTGAGAACCACTGATTTAGAGGGCCTGGTCTGGCAACTGCATTTTTTTTTCAGGTGATCCTTAAATGCCAAAGTTTGGATGTGTGCTATAGATATGGACAGGGCCTAATATGCTGATTTTCCGAATCTTACAAGGGTAAAATTGCCATGGAATTAAGGGCACACAACGAACAACTAGGCTGTTCTCAGACCTTACAAAGCTATCAACCATAGGCTGTTTGAAGGTGCGTGTGAAGGAAGAAACTAGGGTCTGTGGTGAAACAGAAGTAACAGTATGTACAGTTGCAAGAAAAAGTATGTGAACCCTTTGGAATGATATGGATTTCTGCACAAATTGGTCATAAAATGTGATCTGATCTTCATCTAAGTCACAACAATAGACAATCACAGTCTGCTCAAACTAATAACACACAAAGAATTAAATGTTACTATGTTTTTATTGAACACACCATGTAAAATTCACAGTGCAGGTGGAAAAAGTATGTGAACCCTTGGATTTAATAACTGGTTGAACCTCCTTTGGCAGCAATAACTTCAACCAAACGTTTCCTGTAGTTGCAGATCAGCTGTGCACAACGGTCAGGAGTAATTCTTGACCATTCCTCTTTACAGAACTGTTTCAGTTCAGCAATATTCTTGGGATGTCTGGTGTGAATCGCTTTCTTGAGGTCATGCCACAGCATCTCAATTGGGTTGAGGTCAGGACTCTGACTGGGCCACTCCAGAAGGCGTATTTTCTTCTGTTTAAGCCATTCTGTTGTTTATTTACTTCTATGCTTTGGGTCGTTGTCCTGTTGCAACACCCATCTTCTGTTGAACTTCAGCTGGTGGACAGATGGCCTTAAGTTCTCCTGCAAAATGTCTTGATAAACTTGGGAATTCATTTTTCCTTTGATGATATCAATCAGTCCAGGCCCTGACGCAGCAAAGTAGCCCCAAACCATGATGCCCCCACTACCATACTTCACAGTTGGGATGAGGTTATGATGTTGGTGTGCTGCGCCTCTTTTTCTCCACACATAGTCTTGTGTGTTCCTTCCAACAACTCAACTTTGGTTTCATCTGTCCACAGAATATTTTGCCAGTACTGCTGTGGAACATCCAGGTGCTCTTGTGCAAACTGTAAACGTGCAGCAATGTTTTTTTTTTTGGACAGCAGTGGCTTCCTCTGTGGTATCCTCCCATGACATCCATTCTTGTTTGGTGTTTTACGTATCGTAGATTTGCTTACAGGGATGTTAGCATATGCCAGAGACTTTTGTAAGTCTTTAGCTGACACTCTAGGATTCTTCTTCACCTCATTGACCAGTCTGCGCTGTGCTCTTGCAGTCATCTTTACAGGACGGCCACTCCTAGGGAAAGTAGCAGCAGTGCTGAACTTTCTCCATTTATAGACAATTTGTCTTACCGTGGACTGATGAACAGCAAGGCTTTTTGGAGATACTTTTATAACCCTTTCCAGCTATATGCAAGTCAACAATTCTTAGTTGTAGGTCTTCTAAGAGCTCTTTTGTGTGAGGCATCATTCACATCAGGCAATGCTTCTTGTGAAAAGCAAACCCAGAACTGATGTGTGTTTTTTATAGGGCAGGACAGCTGTAACCAACACCTCCAATCTCATCTCATTGATTGAACTCCAGTTGACTGACACCTCACTCCAATTAGCTCTTGGAGATGTCATTAGTCTAGGGGTTCACATACTTTTTCCACCTGCACTGTGAATGTTTACATGATGTGTTCAATAAAAACATGGTAGCATTTAATTCTTTGTGTGTTATTAGTTTAAGCAGACTGTGATTGTCTATTGCTGTGACTTAGGTGAAGATCAGATCACATTTTATGACCAATTTGTGCAGAAATCCATATCATTCCAAAGGGTTCACATACTTTTTCTTGCAACTGTATGTGATGAAGTATGTAGCACGTTGGTGAGCATGTATTATAGTGAGTGTATGAACGTATGCATGTATGTGGATTTTTTAAAGTGAGTGTAGATCTCACAGTAATATTTTGATGGTATTCATAAACCAGGAAGATCAGTATGAATAGTGGAGGAATATTGTATGGGACTGACTGTGGGTAAGTATATAAACGTAAGGTATTAATATGGTATGATGAACAGAACATGTCAAAGAAACCACTATAATTTCCTCAAGCATGTATAGCTCTTATCAACGTGTCCTGCTGGAATAGAGTAGGATGAAAAAGAGAAATAAATCTTCTGTCTCTTCTTAATGTGTCAAATAAATGGAACGTAGCAAAATAGATGAAACAATGATATTAAAATACATGAAAGAAGAAGCATAAAATGTTACAATTTACTGCGTTTTGTTCCCTTATTTTAACAAAAAAAGACCAATTTTTCCAGAGATCAGAGACCTTTCCTTCATTTTCTGCCTCCCTCGTGTCTTGATGTACAGTGAATTTTTAATAGGAGTTAGAGCAATGGGAACGCTGCTGAGGAATACACAAAGAGGCCTCAAGAAAGCCTCATGCACACAACCCTATCTGTTTTGCGGTCCTCCAAGTGCATGCCGCCATTTCTTTTTTAACTCCTGTAGAAATGTCCTATTTTTGTCCACTAAATGGACAAGAATAGGACACGTTCTTCCTTTTTTTTTACGGGGTGATGGAACGGACAAACGGATGCCGACAGCACACTGTGTGTGAATCACTGAAATAAATAGGTACTCATCCGATCCACAAAAAATGTGCATGGGGCCGTATTGGGATCTTGTACAATGGAAATCATTCTCAGTGATATGTACTGGATGAGACATAGAGACTCAAAAGTTCTCTACATAGTTTTCTGACGTGTGAGCTCATTCAGCTCACTAGGTGGACGTGCACAGCAGTATACAGACTGAACACCATGGGGCGCCATTGCAATGGCATAAAGGGAGTATCTCACAACTGAGTATTTTTCATGTTGGATTATATTAAAATAACATTTCATATTTGCACAACCCCTTCAAGCTTGCGGCATGCCTGCCATGAATGAACCATAAACCACCACCAGAGATGTCACAACCCAAAAAACATAGGACGCTCCTGCCCTCCTTTTTGCCACTGCCTACAAAACCTGTCCAAACAGCTTCACCAATGCTCTCTTCATAGTGGTTCTTAAGAGGTACAGCTCATAGTCCGATCAGTGCGCTCCATCTCCTCTCCACCAGACTTTGCAACCAAACTCCATCTTTCCTTATGTGGGACGCTACCAAGCCATCATCTCCTTCCTCACGATATCAGTATAGCAATATAAGACAGGCTGACCTGTTTAATGGACCAGTTCACCCACTTTAGGAGCAGCCTTTAGGGATTTAATCACAAATATGTAATATAGCCTTGTGAATGAGATGTATTCGGAAACATAAGAGCACTTAGGGTTGCAGCCACTAGGTGGCGTATGTCTTATAGCATGTGGCTCACCGTAGGGTAAGAATTTCAATGGCTTATCGTGGTGCAACTTAAAGTGGTTTTATCTTCAGGATTAGCTTCAGTTATATTGGGATTAGATACAAGAGTATATGCAATCATTTTATTTTTATACCTCTTATTTCATTATTATGGTAATTTGTATGCATTATAATATTTCAGTTTTATACTGGATTTAAAAAATCAATAAGATAAATAAAATAAAATCAATTCACAGCTGAAGGGCGAATCCTCTATAGAATAGAACCCTCTATTCTCCTCTTACAGGCTCATTAAAGGGGTTTTCCAGCAGGATAATTCTTTTTTAGATAAGGGGCAGAATGGTGTAAAAGACATAAAAGAAGCATTACTCACCTCACCGACTCCCAGCCACTGCTGTACTGACACTTGCTGGGTCCCCAATGGTCTCCGCTTCTTGGTCTCAGCCTAACACAGGACATGTCAGGAGAAGCCCACTCAGCCATATGAGGTGGGTCATTAGTGATTGGCTTAGTGGGCACCACCTGCTATTTCCAGTGTTGGGCTGAGACCAAGAAGTTGAGACCAGTGGAGACCCAGTAAATATCAGAACGGCAACAGTGGGGGATCGGTGAAGTGAGTAGTGCTTCTTTTATTTTTGTGCCAGACAACCTCTTTACCATTCAGACATAGAAAACTACATTTTTAGGGCCTTAAAGGGGTTTTCCGGGATTACTATGGCATTTAAAAGGTAAGTTCATGCAGTTGCTTACCTCCTCTACATCTTCCCCATGCTTTTTGTTTTTAAAGTTGGACTCTCCTGACCTGTTTTCACCATGTAAACCAATCCTTCTGGTTTGTTTCCATCCTGTATGTAGCACTTCCTGTTGTTGTATCCAACCAAACCCATGATGCACTTCTCTTTCCTCTGCCACAGCTCCATCACCTCCCCTACAGCTAGTTTATGGCTCCTCCCATCCATCTAGTTACACAGACACACCCCTGTCACTGCCCACCCATGGACATAACATCACAGGAAATAAGAGAGCTGTATGGACATAGTCATGTGACCACAGCCCAGAACAGGAGATAGGAACAGTAAAGGTAGAAGAAATACATTACAAAATTACAACAAACTTCATAATGGATTCAGTGGTGTATCTTGGTTTTGTGCTGCCCTAGGCGAGACTAAACTCGGGCACCCCCCTAATATCCCCCTCCTCTAAACGGTGCCATCCACGGATCCCCCTCCCCTAAACGGTGCCATCCACAGATCCCCCTCCCCTAAACAGTGCCATCCACGGATCCCCCTCCCCTAAACAGTGCCATCCACGGATCCCCCTCCCCTAAACAGTGCCATCCACGGATCCCCCTCCCCTAAATAGTGCCATCCACAGATCCCCCTCCCCTAATCAGTGCCATCCACAGATCCCCCTTCCCTAAATAGTGCCATCCACAGATCCCCCTCCCCTAAATGGTGCCATCCACAGATCCCCCCCCTCCCCTGAACGGTGCCATCCACAGATCCCCCCCTCCTCCCCTAAACGGTGCCATCCACAGATCCCCCCCTCCTCCCCTAAACGGTGCCATCCACAGATCCCCCCCTCCTCCCCTAAACGGTGCCATCCACAGATCCCCCCTCCTCCCCTAAACGGTGCCATCCACAGATCCCCCCCTCCTCCCCTAAACGGTGCCATCCACAGATCCCCCTTCTCCCCTAAACTGTGCCATCCACAGATCCCCCCCTCCTCCCCTAAACGGTGCCATCCACAGATCCCCCCTCCTCCCCTAAACGGTGCCATCCACAGATCCCCCCCTCCCCTAAACGGTGCCATCCACAGACTCCCCCCCTCCCCTAAACGGTGCCATCCACAGATTCCCTCCCTCCCCTAAACGGTGCCATCCACAGATTCCCCCCCCCCCTAAACGGTGCCATCCACAGATTCCCCCCCTCCCCTAAACGGTGCCATCCACAGATTCCCCCCCCCCTAAACGGTGCCATCCACAGATTCCCCCCTCCCCTAAACGGTGCCATCCACAGATTCCCCCCCCCCTAAACGGTGCCATCCACAGATTCCCCCCCCTCCCCTAAACAGTGCCATCCACAGATTCCCCCCTCCCCTAAACAGTGCCATCCACAGATTCCCCCCCTCCCCTAAACAGTGCCATCCACAGATTCCCCCCCTCCCCTAAACAGTGCCATCCACAGATTCCCCCCTCCCCTAAACAGTGCCATCCACAGATTCCCCCCCTCCCCTAAACGGTGCCATCCACAGATTCCTCCTCCCCCTGACGCTCACAGGAAAACATTTAAAAACAAATCAGTAACCTAAACTTTATTCATTAGTGATGTCTTACTGTATACCTTACTCTGTCTTTCAGCTTCGGTAACAGCAGGCAGTGCAGGCGGGCGGCGCTCACTCACTGACGTCACGCGCCTGCTCCTCCCACTAGGCGGCGCAGGCGCGTGACGTCAGTGAGTGAGCGCCGCCCGCCCGTACTGCCTGCTGTTACCGGAGCTGAAAGACAGAGTAAGGTATACAGTAAGACATCACTAATGAATAAAGTTTAGGTTACTGATTCGTTTTTAAATGTTTTCCTGTGAGCGGCGGGGCCCTGTATATTCTAACCCCCAGGCAAGCGTCCCTGTCACCATGGGAACGCCTGGGGGTTAGAATATACCATCGGATTTGTGTTTTCACGCTCTCACTGAGAGCGTGAAAACTCAGATCAGATGGTATATTCTAACCCCCAGGCAAGCGTCCCCGTCACCATGGGAACGCCTGGGGGTTAGAATATACCATCGGATCTTCTAAATATATACCGGAGGCAGATGAGACTGATGGGACAAGGGGCAAACAAGGCATTTTGCCGCCCCATTGGCAAGTGCCGCCCTAGGCAAATGCCTTGTTTGCCTCGTGATAGATACGCCCCTGAATGGATTATTGAGATGTTGATGTAAACCGGAAAACCCCTTTAAATTATCCTCAAACCTGGGGGGGGGGGGGGGGTTTGTTACTCATCACCCCCTTGTATGACCCAGAGCTGAGAGACACTACGTATCAGATTACCCTGACAATACCAGCTCATCCATGACTATATCTATAGGGGATGCAGTTGAGGCGTGTCCTCTATTGTCTAATGTATATGTAACATAGCTAACTTTGGAGAATGACCCCATTGAGGGGGCTTCAGACAGACATGATTGGGGGTAATTACGAATTTATTACATAGGTTTTTATAATCACGTCTTAAAAAAAAAAGTGAAAGAAAAAAGACCCATAAAGGTGAATTCTCATTGATCACTTATCGCTAGGATGCTATCATTTTTTGAATGTTATTGTCCAACTCCATCATTATCTCGCCTGGTCCTGTCAATCAAGAAATAGAGGGAGGGGTTGGAAGAAGAAGAAAGAAGAGAAAGGGTGCAGAGAGTGGTTTGAGCCCCGCCCTCAGTGCACTTAAAGGGGTTTGCCTGACTTCAGAAAATGGCCGTTATCATGTAGAGAAAGTTAATACAAGGGACTTACTAATGTATTGTGATTCTCCATATTGCTTCCTTTGCTGGCTGGATTCATTTTTCCATCACATTATGCACGGCTCGTATCCAGGGGTTGCGTCCATCACTGCAGCGCAGATATGTGGTGGCTGGGACGGGGGCAGCTGCCCATGTGGGCCTATGTGCCTTCCCACGGTCCCAGCCACTAGAGAAGCTGGTGGTTTTTGCCGAAAGTTGGACCCTCTCCCCACATTCTGATATTGATGACCTACCCTAAGAATAGGTCAATCATAGTCAAGTTCTAGAAAACCCCTTTAAGGTTTAAACCATCACCTACAATACCTTTATGAAGATGCAGCTATCCTAGACTGTAGAAGTTTTCTATGCTATTAAATACTAACTGTAATTATTAAAAACTATTTCACCCTTATAATACTAGAGTTTTTTTCCGTTTTGATTTTTCTTCCCTATCTTCCTTGAGGCATAACTTGTTTAGTTTTTCCTTCACATAGGAGTATGAGGGCTTCATGTTTGCGGGACAAGTTGTACTTTCTAATGCACCATTTAATAGGGCATACAATGAAGTGGGAAGCGGGGAAAAAAATATGGCAAACACAATTCCTCCACCGTTTTATGGGTTTTGTCCCTACGGCATTCCCTTTGTGACAAAACTGACCCATGCCCTTCATTCTATGGGTCAGTACGATTACAACGATACCACATATGTACAGGTGTTTTATGTCTAAATAGTGTAAAAATAAATAAAACTTTGAAAAATCAAATTTGTTTTACATCACCGTATTCTGACCCCCATAACTTATTTATAGTTATATTGTCTGAGCTGTGTGGGGGCTCATTTTTTGCGGGACAATCTGTAGTTTTTATTGATACCATTTTGGAGTGAGTGTGACTTTTTGATCACATTTTATAAAAAAAATTTGCGTAAGAGAAGCAATGAAAAAATGGCAAATTGGCCATTTTGATCCTTCTTTCCATTACGCCATTTGCCGTATTGGAAAAATAGTTTTATATTTTATTAGTACAGGTGTTTTCGGTCAGGGAGATGCCCATGAAGTTTATATTTTTTGTTATTTATGTATTCATTTTTCTATTCTACAGAAAGGGGGGCGATTTAAACTTTTATATTTTTTTGTTTTTTTAACTTTTTCATGATTTTGAATCTTGTATTTGAGTGTACAAAATCAATTTTTTTTAAATTCTGAACAATCATGGATTTTTTTGATCCATTATTTGTACAGAATTGCTCATTTCTTTTGTTGGCCTGCCACCTGCTGGCCAAAATAGGAACTGCAGCTTCAATGCCCTGAGTCTCTTACTGGCATCCTCATTGGGTGCGGATACGTTTTTTTACCCTTTAGATGCTGTGATCTCACTTGATCATGGCATCTAAAAGCTTTAATAACCGTGATCGGTATCCACAGGTATCTGGCACATTGCCTGGTAGGATTGATCATGCTGAGTAAAACGATCTCTTTCTTTTCAGTATGTGGTTAGTAGTTGCAGAGATATATTCATTGTTATCTTTATGTAAATTATCTATATGGAGCACCAAGGGGCTGGCCATAGCCCTAGGAGCACCGCTAGCACAACGCCCCCTCTGTACTCCCCCCTCCCCTTTCAGTGACAGAGCTAGACATCTTGTCTAGCTCTGTGTTCTCACGGCAGTGCCGAGGCTCAGTGCTTGCGCAGTGAATGAGGTGCCGCTTCCTCCGCTTGGGAAGCAGCAGAAGATCCACTGTGCAAGTGCCGAGTCAGCTCAGTGACTCGACGCCTGCACAGTGGATCTGAGGAGAGCTGCTTTCTGAGCTCATCAGGTCCACTGTGCAGGCGCCAAGTCACTGAGCCTTGACCCTGGTGCGAGAACACAGGGCTAGATGAGATGTCTCGCCCTGTCACTCAAAGCGGAGAGCACAGGAGGCAATGCGCTAGTGGTGCTCCTAGCGCTATGACCAGCTTATTGGTGCTCCAAATTGGTAATTTATATAAATATAAAAATGAATATATCTTGGGAACTATTAACCCTATATAGAAAATAAATATATTGCTTTACCTAGCAAGATCAACCCTACTAGGCAATATGACAGATGACAGCTGCTCTCTAAATATCTTACAGATGAGGATTTGGTGTCCTCCTAGCTCACAAAGTGACATCATTTCCATAGTATTAGGGATATTAGCGCCGCTGTATGCCTTCAGTATATCACACTGGACGGCATCCAATGGAAGGCTTAGTGACTTAGTTGAATTCTTTTTCCAAAGCTTCATCATCCAACACTACAATGAAACTGAATCAAGTGATATAAAAACAGCCTCCAAATAATCCACAACACGTCTCCCCAGATCTCCGCATCGCTCCATAGATACGTATGTTGCAGTTCTTAGAAATCTTCTGTCATGGAGTTAATCTTGATTCTCGGCTGAAATGTAGAACGTGTAAAAACAATGAAAAAATCGAATTTCACTGAGTTAATGTATTATTTTAAGACTATAATGCTATTCAAAAAATACAATCGCCACTAACGTAATGACGTCATACTCATTCAATGTCCTACTCTCCTCCTGGAATGGGTTTTGTGTACAGTATGTGCCCCTGGATATATAAGAAAGAGGATAGGGTCTAGAACGGGTGCACAATCTGTGGCCCCTGGGCCACATGCGGCCCTCAATACCGTTCTCTGTGACCCCCAACCATCTGGTAACAGACATGCATGTCTATCTCTTGTGGCTGCTCCCATGTATCTTTCACGTATTGTATTCCCCCATTAGATGGGAGTCCTGGAAGTGTAACTAGACAGTAGACATTTATGATATATACTGCATTTTCAATATGTGATAAATACAATATTTCAATTGGTAATACCCCTTTAGGTTTTATTTTCGGCCCTTGGAATTTGTTCAGTCTGGCAATGTGCCCCCAACCAGAAGAGGTTCTGCACCCCTGGTATAGAATGAGAAAATTAGGCATATTTAGTTCAGCCCTACTTTCCAATGAAGCCCAGTCTGTTTCCCTCTATTCCATCATGTAATCTTTTATCTCCCTCCTTTCTTTATTTGTTTTCTTCTTCTTTTTATTCATTCATTGATACCATTTGCTTTCCCCCCATTCTCTTCCTTCTTCTCTCTTTCAATTCCTTTCCTTTCTTTCATTTTTTATTTCTCTCCTTTCTTCCCTTTTCCCCTTCTTCCATTTTTGCTTTTTCCTTCTGCCTTTATTTCCTCATGTCTTAATTCCTTTCCTGGTTCCCCTTTCCTCCTTCTTCTATTATTTTTTTTATCTTTTCTTTTTCCTTTCTTCCTTCTTTCCTTCACATGACTATGCCAGAAAATAGACAGAAGAGAGGGAAACTCTTAACTCGTAAATGCAATGTAAACAGTCTGAGAGAAGGATGTAGGAGAAAATAGTATTTATGAGGACACCGCCCTATATCAGCAGAAGCCATCAACTTCAGTAAGTGGCATTTATCATGTAAGAAAGTTAATACGAGGGGCACTTACTAATGTATTGTTATTATCCATATTGCCTCCTTTGCTGGCTTGATTTCATTTTTCCTGCACATTTTTCCTTCACACTGCTCATTTCCGTGGTTACAGACCACCCTGCAATCCATCAGTGGTGGCCGTGCTTGCACGCTATAGGAAAAAGCGTCAGCCTCTCTGGTGGCCGGGACTGTGGGAGCGCACATAGGCTAGTGCTTTATCCTATATTGTGCAAGCACGACCACCACTGATGGGTTGCAGGGTGGTATGTAACCATGGAAACGAGCAGTGCATAATGTGATAGAAAAATAAATCCAGTCAGTAAAAGAGGCAATATGGACAATCACAATACATTAGTAATCTACATGGTAAACGCCACTTACTAAAGTGAGACAACCCCTTTAAAAGGAACCTGTCACCAGTTTTATGGTGTCCTAACTAAGGGCAACATAAATAAGTGACTGATTCGCTTAGCAAAATGCTGGGTCACTTTCTTTAATTGACCCAGTCAATCTGCCAACATCTTGTATTGAAAAGCTCCAGCTAATAATGATGAGTCCTGAATATTCATGAGCTCCTGACTCTCGCCGCCCACCTGCTGCTGATTGACAGTTATTTTCCATATGAATCAGCAGCAGGTGGGCAGGGGAGTGGCTATAGCTCTGAATTAAAAAAACGCTGGACTCAATGACATCACGCTGGACTCAAATCAGCTCATTAGCATGCGGCATCTTTGTGTGTATATTATGAGGTAACCATCTGTCACACCAGTAAGTGAATACATCTAAGGCACCTTTTAGTAGTTAATGATTGTATATAGTTAGTTAGATTATAATCAAATATCCACATGACAGGTTCCCTTTAAGTGAGAAGTGTACAATTCCCAGCCTTGCTATAATCTTTTTTTATGGTTATGATGTTGGCTTTTCGACTTTATAAAATCTTTAATTGAAATGGCTTAGATTTTTTTATTGAGTCGTCTTTATTTTATAGTTCAGATGTAGCAATTTTCACATAAAGTAAATATAAACATCCAGCTCTTTGTCCTTGTGGATTCTGACTAATGTGTAATACGGATGGTTTGGTCTATGGCGGCAGTTGCCCATGTGATCTTCTCTTAGTGAGTATGACGTCATGTGAATTAAAGAGAACGTGTACTCGAGAACATGTTTTGGGTATCGTTGCAGCTAAAAGGACGAAAAGGATTTGACACAACTGAATACTATCCCTCACCATTTTATAGTGGTACCTTGGAACCGAATGTTTTTTTACAGTACAAATAAAAGGGGTTCTGGATAGATCATCAGCTTCTGATCGACGGGGGTCCGACACCCGGGACCTGTTTTAAATAGTAATTCCAGTAATCCTAGCATTTGTTATTGGGTTAAAAGTGCGGTCTGATACAACAAGTTTTAGGGGGGGTTCATATATAAAAGTATATAGCGTGTAAGGCTACTTTCACATTAGCGTTTTCAATTCCGCTATTGAGATTCATCATAGAATCTCAATGGCGGAAGAAAACGCTTCAGTTTTGTCCCCATTCGTTGTCAATGGGGACAAAACTGAACTAAACAAAACGAATGCACCAGAATGCATTCTGTTTTGTTTGGTTGCGTCCCCATCGCGGACAGAAAAACACAGCAAGCTGCATTTTTCTGTCCGCTATGTTGTGCGGAGCAAGACGGATCCGTCATCTGCTGGTGTTGGTCCTCTCAGTAATATCAAGTCCAAAGTCCATGCAGCCGTCTACCAGGACATTTTAGAGCCCTTTATGCTTCCCTCTTCTGATAAGCTTTATGGAGATGCTGATTTCATTTTCCAGCAGGACTTGGTTCCTGCCCATACAGCGAACCAGACCCCAGGGGCAATCTGTGAGCTCACAGTGGTCCGATGGGGGTAGTGCAGCGTCCCAGTTATGTGTGTATAAGGGGACACTTTAAATTTCTACATCTGTATTGAATGCATTTATGAATGTATTGTAATTTCCAATACCAGGCTGGCAGTGTTATTTTCTCTAGTCGCCCCTAGGTGGTGCTGGCATCATCTATGTAAGTAGTTGGGGTTTGCTAATAAAGTTAGTTAGAGTTAAAGTAGAGAGAGAGGACAGGAAGTAAGTGTATGGAGGAACAGAGAAGGGTCAGTCCACAATATAGCTACCTTTTTACCCTGTGGGCCCTGATCAAGCCTAGAGAGGACAAACAAAGTATTTACAGCACCACAGCACAGACAAGTAAGTCTATGTCTGAATATGGAGAAAGTCTAGTGGAGATTAGAGCTAAGATTAGCCAATGGACTTCATAAGCACTAGTGACCGGGAGAGACTTAAAAGTACCTGGACACAGCTGGATGATTAAAGGCGCCTAATTGTCCTTTACCACAAGCCTCTATGAACATAGTGGACCTGAACATTTTCAGTAGAGCATCCTGCATAAATAATGTAGCAGAGAGTTTGTTTACCATGAGGGAGAACCCCCTTATTGGATTGCTCAACATAAGTAAGAAAACATTATATTCAGTACCAGAGTGCTAGCAATTGGACCTAGTGTAAACCTATATCAGCATGAACAATCTATTTCTAGCCTGTTAAAGCAACTGCCTTAGGAAAACTCCTTAACTGACAACTGCCCAGCTCGATAAGAGGATTACAACCTAATTGATAACTATTACCTTCTTCTGTACTAATGGACTGTACTGACTATCTGAAGACAAGTGATTTAGTAAAAGTTCTGTTGTTTACTACAATTGACTCCTCATCCTTTCTACCAACTTCATTTGCACCTATCGGTGCTGGCGTTACAAACACAGGGGCACAGCCACCAAAGCACCTTAAGCATACCCATTATCATCAAGGGCACCTCAACTTCCATCTGGCTAATGTTTTCTGCAATAGAGAGTGACCCGGAGGATTTAGTGCTGTCTTCCCCAGCCCAGGGAGGCTCTGCTAACCGTGAGTACCTAAAACTACTACCACCCCCATCGGCCCACCAAAGCCTCACGTGTTGCCCCTGCGGACCCAGTCACTGCAGTAGTAGTCGTACTCACGGTTTTTGTAGCTCCCTGGGCCAGCATGCAGTGATGGGGAAGACAGCACTAAATCCTCCGGTCACTCTCTAGTACAGGGATCACAAGCAAGGTGCCCTTGATGGTATAGGCGCTTAGGGTGCTTTTGTGGCTTGGACTCCGGCTGTTCGTAGGTGCAAAGGTTGGTGGTGGAAAAGTTGAGGAGTCGGTTGTAGCAAAACAGTTGAACTTTTACTTAAACCCTTAAGAACTCGGCCCTATTTCACCTTCTGGACTTGGCCATTTTTTGCAAATCTGACCAGTGTCACTTTAAGTGCTGATAACTTTAAAACGCTTTGACTTATCCAGGCCATTCGAGATTGTTTTTTCGTCAGATATTGTACCTCATGAGACTGGTAAAATGAAGTAAAAAAATAATAATTTTTATTTATAAAAAAATTGCAAATTTACCCAAAATTTGTAAAAAAATTGCAAATTTCCAAGTTTCAATTTTTCTACTTCTATAATACATAGTAATAACTCCAAAAATAGTTATTACTTTACATTCCCCATATGTCTACTTCATGCTTGGATCTTTTTGGGAATGATATTTTATTTTTTGGGGAGGGGATGTTACAAGGCTTAGAAGTTTAGAAGCAAATCTTGAAATTTTTCAGAAATTTTCAAAAACCCAATTTTTAGGGACCAGTTCAGGTCTGAAGTCACTTTGCGAGGCTTACATAATAGAAACCACCCAAAAATGACCCCATTCTATAAACTACACCCCTCAAGGTATTCAAAACTGATTTTACAAACTTTGTTAACCCTTTAGGTGTTCCACAAGAATTAATGGAAAATAGAGATACAATTTCAAAATTTCCCTTTTTTGGCATATTTTCCATTTTAATATTTTTTTTCCAGTTACAAAGCAAGGGTTAACAGCCAAACAAAACTCAATATTTATGGCCCTGATTCTGTAGTTTACAGAAACACCCCATATGTGGTCGTAAACTACTGTACGGGCACACGGCAGGGCGCAGAAAGGAATGCCATACGTTTTTTGGAAGGCAGATTTTGCTGGTCTGTTTTTTTTTTACACCATGTCCCATTTGAAGCCCCCCTGATGCACCCCTAGAGTAGAAACTCCATAAAAGTGACCCCATCTAAGAAACTACACCCCTTAAGGTATTCAAAACTGATTTTACAAACTTTGTTAACCCTTTAGGTGTTCCATAAGAATAAATGGAATATAGAGATGCAATTTAAAAATGTAACTTTTTTGGCAGATTTTCCTTTTTTTTTTTTTTTTTACTTTTACAAAGCAAGGGTTAACAGCTAAACAAAACTCAATATTTATGGCCCTGTTTCTGTAGTTTACAGAAACACCCCATATGTGGTCGTAAACTACTGTACGGCTACACGGCAAGGCACAGAGGGAAAGGAATGCCATGCGGTTTTTGGAAGGCAGATTTTGCTGGACTGGTTTTTTTGACACCATGTCCCATTTGAAGCCCCCTGATGCAACCCTAGAGTAGAAACTCCATAAAAGTGACCCCATCTAAGAAACTACACCCCGCAAGGTATTCAAAATAGATTTTACAAACGTTGTTAACCCTTTAGGTGTTCCACAAGAGTTATTGGCAAATGGAGATGAAATTTCAGAATTTAAATATTTTGGCAAATTTGCATTTTTAATGCATTTTTCCCAGTAACAAAGAAAGGGTTAACATCTAAACAAAACTCAATATTTATGGCCCTGATTCTGTAGTTTACAAAAACAACCCATATGTGGTCGTAAACAGCTGTACGGGCACACGGCAGGGCGCAGAAGGAAAGGAATGCCAAACAGTTTTTGGAAGGCAGATTTTGCTGGACTGCTTTTTTTGAAGCCATGTCTCATTTGAAGCCCCCCTGATGCACCCCTAGAGTAGAAGCTCCAAAAAGTGGCCCCATTTTAGAAACTACGGGATAGGGTGGCAGTATTGTTGGTACTAGTTTAGGGGATATATGATTTTTGGTTGCTCTATATTACACTTTTTGTGAGGCAAGGTAACAAGAAATAGCTGTTTTGGCACCGTTTAAATTTTTTGTTATTTACAACATTCATCTGACAGGTTAGATCATGTGATACTTTTATAGAACAGGTTGTCACGGATGCGGTGATACCTAATATGTATACTTTTTTTTTATGTAAGTTTTACACAATGATTTCATTTTTTAAGCAAAAAAAAATCATGTTTTAGTGTTTCTAAAGTCTGAGAGCCATAATTTTTTTAGTTTTTGGGCGATTACCTTGGGTAGGGTATGATTTTTGCGGGATGATATGACGGTTTTATTGGCACTATTTAGGGGTGCGTGTGACCTTTTGATCGCTTGCTATTACACTTTTTGTGATCTAAGGTGACAAAAAATTGTTTATTTAGCACAGTTTTTATTTTGAATTTTTTACGGTGTTCATCTGAGGGGTTAGGTTAAGTGAAATTTTTATAGAGCCGGTCGATACGGATGCGGCAATACCTAATATGTATACTTTTTTTTTAAATGTAAGTTTTACACAATAATATCATTTTTGAAACAAAAAGAAAATCATGTTTTAGTGTCTCTATATTCTGAGAGCCATAGTTTTTTCAGTTTTTTGTCTCAGGTAGGGGCTAAATTTTTGCGGGATGAGGCGACAGTTAGATTGGTACTATTTTGGTGGGCAAACGCCTTTTTGATCGCTTGCTGTTGTACTTTTTGTGATGTAAGTGACAAAAAAATGGTTTATTTAGCACAGTTTTTATTTTTTACGGTGTTCATCTGAGGGGTTAGGTCATGTGATATGTTTATAGAGCCGGTCGATACGGACGCGTCGATACCTTCCATGCCATCGGGTCCCCCTCCACAGCCTCATGGGGACCCGATGGCACCACCGCAAACCGCAGGTCTGAATTGACCTGCGGTTTGCGGCGATCGCCGACACGGGGGGGTCACAGGACCCCCCCCACGCATTTAGCCGAGGTGCCTGCTCAATGATTTGAGCAGGCACCTTGTTCCGATCACCGCCTGCCGGTACGTCATGGGTCCTTAAGGACTCGGGAACCATGCTGTACCGATACGTCCATGGGTTTGTTAAGGGGTTAAATCACTTGACTCCAGGTACCAGGGCCGGTGCAAGAATTTTTGCCAACACAAGCAGCTCACCTGGCCCTGGTCCCTTTTGCATCAGCTGGCTTCTCCTCTGTGTGGTCCTGGTATCTTTGCTCTGCTTCAGACAATCGCTGGTTTGAGGACCGTATTTTTACCCCTATAAGACGCACTGTTCCATAAGACGCATCTAGGTTTTAGAGGAGGATAATAAGAAAAGACCCCCAATGTTAATCAGGCCTCAGATCAGACCCCCAATGCCTCAGATCGGACCCCCATGTCAGCCATAAGCCCCCATCTATCAGCCCCCCATGTCAGCCATCAGCCCCCCATGTCAGCCATCAGCCCCCCATGTCAGCCATAAGCCCCCCATGTCACATTTCTCCCCCTCAAGGCCTCCATGTCACATTTCTCCCCCTCCATGTCACATTTGACCCTCTCAATGTCACATTTCTCACCCCTCCATGTCACATTTCTCCCCCTCCATGTCAAATCACCTATGTCACATCAGCCCTCACATTTCTCCCTCTCCATCCATGTTGCCACATTTTCCCCCTCCATCCATGTTGCCACATTTTCCCCCTCCATCCATGTTGCCACATTTCTCCCCCTCCATCCATGTTGCCACATTTCTCCCCCCTCCAACCATGTTGCCACATTTCTCCCCCCTCCAACCATGTTGCCACATTTCTCCCCCCTCCAACCATGTTGCCACATTTCTCCCCCCTCCAACCATGTTGCCACATTTCTCCCCCTCCATCCATGTTGTCACATTTCTCCCCCTCCATCCATGTTGTCACATTTCTCCCCCTCCATCCATGTTGCCACATTTCTCCCCCTCCATCCATGTTGTCACATTTCTCCCCCTCCATCCATGTTGTCACATTTTTCCCTCTCCATCCATGTTGCCAGATTTCTCCCCCTCCATCCATGTTACCACATTTCTCCCCCTCCATCCATTTTGTCACATTTCTCCCCGTCCATCCATGTTGTCACATTTCTTCTCCCTCCATCCATATTGTCACATTTATTCCCCTTCCCTCCATATTGTCACATTTCTCCCCCTCCATCCATATTGTCACATTTCTCCCCCCTCCATCCATGTTGTCACATTTCTCCCCCCTCCATCATGTCACATTTCACCCCCTCCTCATGCCACATACATTTCTCCCTGCGGGCCACACAGACAGACTACTCAGAGACATTTGTCCACACAGTTACTCACCACCAACAGCTCCACCTCCAGTATCCAGACCTCAGTCTACACCAGTTGCTGCTGCTTGCCGCCGCTGCAGCGCCACTCGGCAGTCACACCCCCTGACCCTGTGACTGTCTGTGTTGCCGATGCCGTGCTGCTGCTGAGCCTGCCGCTCTGTGAGGAGGTGAGGGGTGGGGCCGCACGGCACACCTGCAGGCTGTGGCGGGCTGCCGGGCAAAATTTCCGCCCTGGTGCCGCCCCCCCTTCTCTGCCCCTCAAGCAGCAGCTTGGTCTGCCTTATTATAGAGCCGGCCCTGGTCAGTACAGTTCATTTATATGGCATAAAGATATGACTCAGATATTGGTTTAGCTGTAATCCTTGTAACAGGCTTAGCATTTGTAACTTGAGACTTTTACTTTAACAGGCAAGAAAAAGGCTTTTTCTTATATAAGTCTGCGCTCAGTCCACCCTCTAGCACTCAGGTACTGGATATAATAACTCTTTCTGGTCAGTGCAATCCACAGGGCGGCTCCTAATGGCAGACATCAGTCTTCTGCTCCATTCTTTGGAAAGGATGCTCACTGAAGAACTACGGTCCGCTATGTCCATAGAGGCGTGTGGTAAAGGATAACTTTGCGCACTAATCATCCGGACGTGTCCAGGTACTTTTAGATTCCTCCTGGTCACTGTTACTTGTGAAGTCCATTGGCTAATTTATCTCTAACCTCCACTAGACTTTCTCTATATCCAGACGTAGACTCACTGGTCTGTGCAGATCTGCTGTAATATTGTTCTCTATACTCCCTAGCCTGGCCAGAGGCAAGGGGCTAAGGCTGGGTTCACACCTGAGCGTTTTACAGCGCGTTCAAACGCGCTGTAAACCGCTCAACACATGAAAACCAATGCTTCCCTATGGCCCTGGTTCACACTTGAGCGCTTTACAGCGCGTTCCAAAAATTTCTTGAGCTTCTTTGGGGCGTTTTGTCGCGCGTTCCCATACATAGACTTTCGGGAACGCGTGACAATGGGCGTTCGCTTGTCTCTGTATGCGCGATTGTAAACGCCGGTACAATCGCGCATACAGAGCGCTCCTTTCAGAACGCTCAGGTGTGAACCCAGCGTAAAATAGCAGCTACTTGGTGGACTAGGCCTGTTCTGCTCCTCTATTAACTTCCTTTCTTCTCCTCTGTTGTTCACTGATCTACTTCCTCCCTGTATTAAAGGGAGTCTTTCACCTAATCTGAGCGTTTTAGACCGCTCAGATCAGGTTATAGACTCTTTGACCCTCATTACAATCGTACCTTTCTCTTCTGTGTCCCTCGTCCAGATAATGAAAATAACACTTTTTAAACTTATGCAAATGATCTTCTGAAGGTGCCCAGGGGCGGCGTTACTGGGCGATGTGCCTAGAAAAACACACCTCCAGCCGGCGGACATCACGAGTCAAGGGGTAAATCCAGAAGAAGAGGTCATGAACAAAGGCAAATTCACAGGGTAAACCACAACAAAAAAAACAGGCAGAAAGTTCAATGATTGCAAAGTATCCTGAGAAGGTTAAGTTACATAAGTAGGCCTGGGTACTCAGCATCAACTGGTGGGAGCATAGCAGAGTCCAGATAGCAAGGGAGGAACAGTGGAGTGAAATAGGTCATAAAGATCAACTGGCATATGAATGTAAAATGGCCACACATGTCAGCCAACGCTTACACCCGGTTTGCCAGAATAGTTGAAGGTGAGATTGTGACCCCATGATGGTCATATCAAGCAGGGGAGCTAGTTCAATTTGTAGCCCCCTTTGACCAACTGCCTCATAGCAGTGATCCATCCATAGGAATGTTTCCATCCGAAGATACGATTCATCATGCAAAATTTTTGTAATGTTTGGTCATCAATTTTATTTTTAATCGGAGAAGTAGAGGTAAGTCACCAGAGTGACACACTCTTTCCTGTATATAGGTCACCAAGGGATTCCTATTGCATAGGACTAAAGACCCCTTGGAGTAAGTATGGCCTGTTGGGATATACTACAAACACAAGGTCCTCCAAAGCCACTCTTCACAGTAACCCCAGCTAACAGGTCAGAAGTAAGATTGTGGGGCTTTATCTAGTATCCCAAAATATCCTAATAGACCATATAGAAAGTAATCATGTAACCGACTACCTCTCTAATGTTAGACAATCATATGTTGCCAGGAGTTTGGCCCACATGTAAGAGGAAAAAATGCACCAAACGGATATGCCACTGACTATACTAGCTAGTCATACAAGCAGATATTAAAAGCTGAGACTTTTGCCAATATATTCCTGTCAGGAACACATCGGAGCCCATCATGCACCACGTCACGGTGTCTCAGCATGGCAAGGGTCCTACCATTACGCTAACTATGGTGTGAACACAGTCTGAAGGTGATGAAATCCAGCTCACAGCCAAGCTTCCACACAACCGCATAGCAGGACAACTAATGCAATGTGAATAGAGCAAGACTGTAGATGCCCGTGATGAGAACATAGTCCTACCACTTTACAAATCATTAGTCAGACCACACATGGAGTACTGTGTACAGTTCTGGGCTCCTGTGAACAAGGCAGACATAGCAGAGCTGGAGAGGGTACAGAGGAGGGCAACTAAAGTAATAACTGGAATGGGGCAACTACAGTACCCTGAAAGATTATCAAAATTAGGGTTATTCACTTTAGAAAAAAGACGACTGAGGGGAGATCTAATTACAATGTATAAATATATCAGGGGTAAGTACAGAGATCACTCCCATCATCTATTTACCCCAGGACTGTGACTGTGACGAGGGGACATCCTCTGCGTCTGGAGGAAAGAAGGTTTGTTCACAAACATAGAAGAGGATTCTTTACGGTAAGAGCAGTGAGACTATGGAGCTCTCTGCCTGAGGAGGTGGTGATGGTGAGTACAATAAAGGAATTCAAGAGGGGCCTGGATGTATTTCTGGAGTGTAATAATATTACAGGCTATAGCTACTAGAGGGGGGTCGTTGCTCCAGGGAGTTATTCTAATGCCTGGATGGAGTCGGGAAGGAATTTTTTCCCCCTAATATGAGGAAAATTGGTTTCCACCTCATGAGATTTTTTGCCTTGCAGGATGACAGGCCGAACTGGATGGACAGATGTAATTTTTCACCCTTATGAACTATGTTACTTTGTTACTATGTAGCAAGGGCCATTAGCAACAAGACAGTCTTTTGTCCCAAGTCAGTGCATCTCACAGTACACATTATCAGGGTCACCATATACAGTCACTATGCTGGGTCACCATCTCTGGTCACCAACTCTATCCAGGGTGTCTGTCGGAGACCTACCATGTTACCATATCTACATGGTCCAGAACCACGTGCAATATCCAGGGCAGTGTGCAACAGGCCCACTTAGAGGCTTGAGGGCATAGGGATAGGCAGCAGTCCCTAACCACCCCATCACATTATAGAAGCATGGCTCCTTTCAGCAGGCCCAGATCCAACCACCACTTCCTCACTGCTGGCTACCCTGTACAGGGGTGGCAGCACCCACCTTACAAAATAATGATTGCTGCATTATGCTGAAATGTTTAAACATGTTTTAATAATGGCTGTTCTTCACTGGTTCACATGTCAGTGTTGGTAGTACAAGGGTCTGGTGCTCATAACCTGCTTGTGGTGGCACCACTTGGAGGAGAAGCTGGAAGGGATGTTGTTAAAAGGGGGTTGTCTTTCCGCCAATGTCTGTGGTTACAGAGTAAAGTGTTTATATTGACTGCATTGTACCTGGGGTGAATGACGCCATGAAAGCGGAACACGTGTTCCGTCACCACTACATGTACGTCGCTGCTGTTGGACAATCAATGGCTTCAGTGGTGACTTGTAGGCAGCGCATTACACGTCCAGTACAGAGGGGACCAGAAGCGCAGAACCTGGGGTTGTCAACCAGAATTTGTCTTTTCTTCTGGACAACTTATCCCCAAATCTTGGACAGCCAACATTCTTTACCGGCGAATAGTAAATTAATAATAGGAATTAAGTAATGCAAGTCTGCAGCATAATATACTGATAAGAGCTCATCACCAGCATTTACTGGGAGCTGTAAATTGATGATAAATACCACCCAAAATAATCTAGTCATGTACCACCAGCATATAAAAAAATCACGGACACATCAATTTTTTTTTCACGAACATAGGAAATAAGTTCTCTCTTTTTACGCACTGTCCAGAAATTTCTGAACAATTGACAACCCAGGCTAAACCCGGATTACACAGGGTGATAAAATGCGTCGATTGTCTTCAAAACAGGGAACCCCTTGCACAATTTGTCTATGACATAAGGCTGATAAATCACACTACTTTTCAATAGCTATTATTATAATTCAAATCCTTATTATGATAATATTCACCTTTTAACTCCTTCAGTTCCTGTTGGCTCAGCATAAAGGAACGCTGCTTTTATTCAATTTATGTAGAACATTTATTGGCAACAACAAGACGACATCTACTTTGTATGCGCCATTTGTTGCCTGCCTGAGTTTCAGTCAATATATTGAAAGGACATTTTAGCTACTAATACGGAGCCAACACATATTTACTTATTATTGCCGGCATCTGTTTAGCACATCAAACCCTGTCTATTGTAAGCTGTTTAATTTGGCACGTCTCCTGCCTCTAAGAAATATCTGATAATGCATAATCATGAGGAATCAGAGGGGTGACTCGGCTACAGGGGGAGAAATACAAGAAATGTAAACCTTTGGATCAACAAAGTAAAAAAGAAAGAACATACCAAGGCTGATTTGCGTTTAGCATTAAAGTTTTCACTGTAGGATTTTTAAAGAGCTCATTATAAAGAAATATATATTATATGTACAAGAATATAACTACTATAATACTGCTCCTATGTACAAGAATATAACTACTATAATACTGCTCCTATGTACAAGAATATAACTACTATAATATTGCTCCTACATACAAGAATATAACTACTATAATACTGCTCCTATGTACAAGAATATAACTACTATAATACTGCCTCCTATGTACAAGAATATAACTATTATAATTCTGCTCCTATGTACAAGAATATAACTACTATAATACTGCTCCCTGTGTACAAGAATATAACTACTATAATGCTGCTCCTATGTACAAGAATATAACTACTATAATACTGCCTCCTATGTACAAGAATATAACTACTATAATACTGCTCCTATGTACAAGAATATAACTACTATAATACTGCTCCTATGTACAAGAATATAACTACTATAATACTGCCTTCTATGTACAAGAATATAACTACTATAATACTGCCTTCTATGTACAAGAATATAACTACTATAATACTGCTCCTATGTACAAGAATATAACTACCATAATACTGCTCCTATGTACAAGAATATAACTACTATAATACTGCTCCTATGTACAAGAATATAACTACTATAATACTGCCTTCTATGTACAAGAATATAACTACTATAATACTGCCTTCTATGTACAAGAATATAACTACTATAATACTGCTCCTATGTACAAGAATATAACTATTATAATACTGCCTCCTATGTACAAGAATATAACTATTATAATACTGCTCCTATGTACAAGAATATAGCTATTATAATACTGCTCCTATGTAGTGATGTCCCGAACTATTCGCCGGCGAACAGTTCCCGGTGAACATATGCGATGTTCGGTCCGCCCCCTATACATCATCTTTGAGCAAACTTTGACCCTGTACCTCACAGTCAGCAGACACATTCCAGCCAATCAGCAGCAGACCCTCCCTCCCAGACCCTCCCACCTCCTGGACAGCATCCATTTTAGATTCATTCGGAAGCTGCATTCACAGTGAGAGGAGGGACAGTGCTGCTGCTGCTGATTCAATAGGGAAAGCGTTAGTTAGGGCAGTGTTCTGTGTCCACAGACTCATCTGCTGTAAGGACAGTGTCCTGACAGCACCCCAAAAAGCCCTTTTCAGGGCTGGTACATCAGTGTGCTTTTTTTTATTTTTTATATATATATATATATATATATATATATTGCAGTTGCCTGGCTGCCCGTGTGTGAGAGGCTGCAGGCTCAGTCACAGACAGCACTGAACACCATTTATACAGGGTGTGACAGAAAATACCTTGCAGATAAAAAAAAATTCTATTGAAAATTTTTCTGTGATATAATTGGATGATTTTACTAATTTATGACGTAAAGTCATGATTTTATTAAAGACACGGAGGCGAGTATTGCTATATCTTCCTTTACTACAAAACCACAGCAGCAAAGAAAAAACTTAAGAGATTAGCATATCTCCATGGTAACAAACCCCTCCCACATGGTCCCCTATATATAGTATAGTCTCTGTCACAGGAAACCCTCCTCTTTCTTGGCAGATGCCACTCCAACTCTTCAGGAACCTTGGAAAACAGAATTCGAGAAACCGGAGGAACTGGAACTGCGATGCTGTAACTGGAAACTAGGAACGTAGATCATATGTAATCCAATAAAGATGATTAAGTCACACTGGAAGAAAGAACAGAAACAGGAAATCACATAGAGGGGATACTAGTCTCCTTTAAAATAAAATATGTATGCAAAGCAGTAAACAACATGATAAATAGTAAGCATAAAGTAATCAATACAAAAGCAAAATAGTAAGATAAATATATTAATTAATGTGACAAGGGAGGGAAATAAGAAAATGAGGGGGGGGGGCAATACTCGCCTCCGTGTCTTTAATAAAATCATGACTTTACGTCATAAATTAGTAAAATCATCCAATTTTATGCACCTGCTGCCATCATAGAAGTGGAAGACGCGCTCCGAGTAGAATGAGCAGTGAATACGGAAGTGTCAACGCCTGCCAAAGACATGAGCCATTTCACCCACCTGGCCAAAGTCGTGGTGGAGACCGGGGCGAACGGATGGCGATAAGAAAGGAACAATTGAGGGACCTCGTTGGAACGATGAGATAAGGTTCGAGACTCATATTCCCGTAAACAAGATACGGGAACCGCCGGAAAACAAGGAAAAGAAACGGAGCGAATCTGGGTCTTAGTTCGACGAGAAATGTCAAAAGTGACTTCTTCAGGAGAGAAAAATCTGGCGTCATAATCTAAAGCTCTCACGTCAGAAACTCGCTTGCAAGAGATAAGACAGAACAAAGTGACTAGCTTAGCCTACTATTGACGTAATGAAAGTTCGGAGTTGGAAGGCCAGGAAGAGAAGAAATTTAAAACCAAAGAAACGTCCCATGTGGCAGAAAAACGTGGCTCTGGGAGGACGGGACATCCTGGAACCCTTGAGTAAGCGACAGACCAATGGGTGTTGTCCAGCTGGACGGCCTTCGAAACCCTGGTGAAAAGAGGAAATGGCGGATCTGAAAAGATTTATAGTCCGATAGGCCTTACCATCCTCGAATAGGGAAGTAAGAAAACTCAAGATGTCCACTACAGGGGCCGAAACGGGATCCAGACTCCGGTCCACGCACCAACTAGACCAAGATCTCCAGGCTGCTTTATAAACCCGTCTAGTGCTGGGAGCCCAAGACTCCTCCAGTAATCTCCAAGTTGCTTCCTAAAAAGGTCGCGGCCTTCATGGGAACGCCTGATACTCTGCAAGCTAGTAGTCGAAGAGAGCCCTCCAGAAGAAGAGGGTGTTGAACGTCTCCCAGACCTAAGAGAAGATCTGGACAATCTGGCAAGAGAAAAGGAGGAAGGATGAGAAGCTCCAAAAGGTTGGGAAACCACGACTGAGTGGTCCAGAACGGAACAATCAAGATGATCTCTGCTGATTGGAAACAAACTTGACTCAGGGTTCTCGGGATCATTGAGAACGGCGGAAACGCGTAGTGGAGGTCTTCGGACCAGTCCTGAAGGAATGCGTCCACAGCTTCCGCTTCCGGGTCCGGGCGCCAACTGAAGAATCTCGGTAGTTGTTTGTTCAAACGGGAAGCAAAGAGGTCAATGTAAACAGGACCCCAGACTGAGGAGATGGCAGAGAACACCTGCGAGTTTAATCTCCAATCGCTGGCATCCCTGAGATAGCGTGAGCTCCAGTCCGCCTGAACGTTGTGTAATCCTGGAATATATTCCGCCACCACTGTAAGTTCCCGGCTCAGACAGAAAGACCAGAATTCCCTGGCCAAATGAGAAAGCATGGGAGAGTGTGTACCGCCCATGGCATTGACATAATGGACAGCGGAGACGTTGTCCATGCGTAGTCGAATGCAAGTTCTGATCATGTCTTTCGCAAAACTGCGAATAGCGAATGAGCCCGCCAGGAGCTCCAAAGCATTGATGTGCAGAGGAGATTCCTCCATCGACCAAGGACCTCCGGTAGAAATGCCTTCGCAGTGGGCCCCCCAGCCGAGGAGGCTGGCATCGGAATCCACTGTAAAATCCGGACGAGGACCGCAAATCGCCTTCCCATTCCAGGCTTGGAGATTGCAGATCCACCAACGGATTTCGTCCCGAGTTTCGTCGTCTAGACAAATAAGATCCGCGTAGGTGGCTCCCCTGTGTAAATGGGCCGTCTTCAGGTGTTGAAGGGCCCAGTAATGTAAAGGGGCTGGAAAAACGGCCTGGATGGAGGAGGATAGGAGGCCGATGATCCGAGCCAGATGTCGAAGGGAAATTTGTGGTATTTCCAGTGTTCTGCGTAATTCCTTGCGAATCTCCTTGATCTTTGTTGTCGGAAGACTGAGGGTTTCTGCTACCGAATTCACAGAAAACCCTAGGAATTCCATTGTCCGTGCTGGGGTCAAAACGGACTTGTCGTAATTGATGAGGAATCCTAACCCGGTTAACAGGTTCGAAGTGAGTTCCAGATGTGATAGAAGGGTATGTCTGTCCTGGGCCAACAAAAGGATGTCGTCCAGGTAGATAATTAGTCGAATTCCTCGACTGCGAAGCCATGCTACTACCGGCCGCATGAGTTTGGTGAAACACCATGGAGCCGACGAGAGGCCGAAGGGGAGGCAAGTGAAGCGCCAAGTTTCTCCCTTCCACAGAAACCGAAGTATGTCTCTGGAGGATTCTTCTACTGGGACAGTGAGGTATGCGTCCTTTAGGTCGAGTTTTACCATCCAATCCCCTTTTAGTAGAAGATCCCTGAGAAGATGGATGCCCTCCATCTTGAAGTGTCGATACCGTACAAAACTGTTTAGGGGGCGCAGGTTGATGACGGGACGCATTTGGCCGCCCTTCTTGTGTACCAGAAAGATAGTGCTCAGGACACCCCCAGGGAAATTTGGTGCACGTTCGATCGCTTCCTTTCTGAGCAGGTCCATCAGCTCCCTGTCTATATGAAATAGGGTGTCTGATGGGGTGATCATAGGGTGGGGAGGGAAGGGGAGACTCGGAAGACTTACCAACTCTATTTGGAAACCAAGAATTGTGGAGAGCACCCAAGTGTCCGTGGTGATGGTGGACCAAAGACGAGAAAAATGTCGGAGTCTGCCCCCTACACAAATTGGAGAAGAAAGAAGTGGAGGTACACTTACCAAAAGGGCGACGGGAGCTGGAGCCTCCACGGAAGCCTCTACGATTGGGAGCACCTCGTGATGGGAAGAAACCCGATGGTTGTTTGGAATCCTGGAATGAGGATCTTTCAGAGAAGGAGGGGTGGTTGTAGGAACCTCGACCCGAGCCCTGGAATGAGGAGCGGCCGGACAGACGGCCCCTGGAACTGCCGGCCCTGTGTGAAAAACGAGGATGGAAAACCCTCCTCATAGAGGATTGGGCCTTGTCAAGGGCCGTAAAATGCTCCAACATATTTGCTCATATCTTTTATAAATGAGTCGCCAAAAAGGAGACCTTGTGCCTCAATACCTGCTTCGGATAGGGCCAGATTAGATAATTTTGGCTCGATCTTAAATAAGATCGCCTTACGTCTCTCGATTGAAAGGGAAGTGTTAACATTCCCGGCTATACAAATGGCACGTTGTGTCCAACCACGGAGGACCTCAGGGTCCACAAATTCATTAGCCGCTCTAGCGGTCTCGGCCAATTCGAAAATCTTGGCTAGGGGCCCAAAGACGTCCAGGAGCTTGTCCTGGCACGCCCGAAGAGCAGAATCTAGGCCTCTCCTAGGATTCCAGCCAGTTTTGGAAAGAAATTGGACCATCTTAGGGTCTACTGCTGGTGTATCGCAAACTTTGTTTGCTATTAAAGGCCGCGGGCATTCGGCTTTGAGCTTTTTACGTGCCTCCTTACTGAGAGGGCAGCGGACTCTGGATTCCAGATATTGGGCTACATGATTCAGCGGTAGCCATTCAGCCGATCTTGGATGGTGTAGTGAGTCGGGGTCAAATAATGGCTCCCCAGAGGGGTCGGTCAAAGGGCCCGATGAACCTGATGCAGCTTGAGAAGTAGACGGTCCTGCCGCTGTAGCGGAACTATTAATGGGCCGAGCAGATGGGGAGTCAGACAGGTCTGCATCTGGGAATTCCTCATCCTCGAACCTAACCTCCTCGTAGTCAGAACCAATTTCGGATCCTGAATCTGACTCTAGTTGTGCTCTGGCACATTTCAAGCTCCTCGCCTTTTCTGCCTGGCGGGAATAGGCTCTTTTGCGCGATTCTGGCGCGCTATCATGGGTGGCTTTGGACACACCAATCAATTCGGTTCTGGAGGTTGGATGGGAAGCAGTACCTGATTGGGTGTCAACCCTGGGTGGGGGAGGTTGAACTATGAGTGCATCAGCAATTGACCTGGATAGGGAATGGGACATGGATCCCATTGCCGCCATAATAGCCTCTGACACAGAGCGTTGTAGGATATCCACATGGGAAGGTTCTAACATTAAAGGGGCTCCACTAAATGTAGGAGCTGTAGCAGGGGAGTGAAATTCTACCTCAGAATCCTCTGCCATAGACTGTTTAGATGGGGTATGAGCCATAATAGCCTATGTAGGATACAGTATAAATGAATAATTAATGGGCCTGGGATTAGTGATAAATGTCACTATTATAAACTATAAAGTATGGGGTAGCTGAAAAAAACGACACACAAATAAACGGGGTGAGTTACCCCACAAGACGCAGAGCAGTTCTATCTGAAGCGATGCAGGGAATAAATTCACCTCAGAAAAAAGAGGGGGCGTGGCTTAGTGGAAACGCGCGCTCAAAGGAAAGATAAGTGACAGTTGATAAAATGGCCGCCGAGAAGTGAACCAAATGGAAGACGGAAACCCTGTCAGGTACGGCGAAAGTGGAAGTGCGGTTGCGGGGTAATATCTGAGAGCCGATAGAAGAGTGAGACAATAGGGAAGCAGTATGAAGAAAAACCTAATGGGCGCAATGTAGATAAAATTTTTTAAACTACCTGGGCAAAATAAACCAGAGAAAAACAATAAACTGACAGAAATTAAGTTAGTGAATAAAGAAGAGTGCGCCCTGTAATGGAAAGAAATATATATATCTACTATGCATAACATTAGAAAAAAATGACACAGTGAAGTACTTAGCTGTGGCAGCAGCAAAGAAAGAGGAGGGTTTCCTGTGAGAGAGACTATATATAGGGGACCATGTGGGAGGGGTTTGTTACCATGGAGATATGCTAATCTCTTAAGTTTTTTCTTTGCTGCTGTGGTTTTGTAGTAAAGGAAGATATAGCAATAGGAGCCTCCGTGGCTTGAAATAAAATCACAGTTGCAAGCCCGTGTGTGTCAGGCCCACACAGACTGTACTGTGCCCACTGCCCACCACTTATATAGGGTGGCACAGTACCTTGCACGCATAGTAACACTTATCCAAAAAAAAAATGACAGGCAGAGGCAGGCCACGCCGCAGGGGCCGTCGTGGTCGTGGTGCTGTGATTTCCACTGGCCCCGGAATAATGCCCATTTACACATCAGTTGGATGAAATTAATGCGCAACCATTATTGCCAGGGGATGTAGATAACAGGGATATGTCTCAGTCAGGCAGCATTACACACATGGACGTACGGTGTGATGATGATGATGTTGTACCCGCTGCTGCTTCCTTTGCTGAGATACAAGTGAAGTGGTTGATGATGACGATGTGCCCGTGGATGTCACGTGGGTGCCTGCTGGAAGAGAAGAAGAAGAGGGGGAAAGTTCAGAAGGGGAGACAGAGAGAAGGAGAAGACGAGTTGGAAGCAGGGGGAGGTCGTCGCAAGGAGCTCGTGGCACAGTCAGACAGCATGTATCGGCACCCGGGGTCAGCCAGACTGCACGCCAATCAACGCATGCTGTTGCCACCACCAGAATGCCGTCATTGCAAAGCTCAGCAGTGTGGCATTTTTTTTGTGTGTCTGCCTCTGACAACAGCGATGCCATTTGCAACCTGTGCCAAAAGAAACTGAGTCGTGGGAAATCCAACACCCACCTATGTACAACTGCTTTGCGAAGGCACATGATCGCACATCACAAACGCCTATGCGATCAACACATGATGACGAGTAGAAGCAGCACACAAGCTCAAAGCCACCATCCTCCTCCTGGTCCAGCATCTTCAGCCACGTCAACCACTGCTGTCCTCCTTGCCCCCTCTCAACCACCTGCCACTCCGCCTCTCACCTTCAGCAGTTCCATCTCATCTGCCCACAGTCAGGTGTCTGTAAAGGAAATGTTTGAGCGTAAGAAGCCAATGTCACAGAGTCACCCCCTTGCCCGGCGTCTGACAGCTGGCTTGACGGAACTCTTAGCCCGCCAGCTTTTACCATACCAGCTGGTGGATTCTGAGGCCTTCAAAAAATTTGTCACTATTGGGACACCACAGTGGAAGGTACCCGGACAAATTTTTTTTTCAAATAAGGCAATCCCAAACCTCTACTCAGTGATTGAAAAGGAAGTCATGGCATCTCTGGCATACAGTGTTGGGGCAAGGGTCCATCTGACCACTGATACCTGGCCTGCAAAGCACGGTCAGGGCAGGTATATCACCTACACTGCGCATTGGGTCAACCTGCTGACGGCTGCCAAGCATGGAATGCGTGGCTCTGCAGCATTCCATGATTGGCAGCATGGAATGCTGCAGGAGCCTACTGCCACCTCCTCTACTCCTCCTACTCCATCCTCTTCCATAACCTCCTCGGCTGAGTCCTCTTCTGCTGCGGCGTCTGGCTGCACATCAACTGAATCCCCCCAGCTCCCCAGGGGCTATTCCACATCCCGGATACGACAGTGTCACGCTGTCTTGACTTGCCTGAAAGCAGAGAGCCACACCGGACCAGCACTCCTGTCCGCCCTGAACGCACAGGTGGATCAGTGGCTGACCCCGCACCAACTGGAGATCGGCAAAGTGGTGTGTGACAATGGAAGTAATTTGTTGGCGGCATAGAATTTGGGCAAGTTGTCACATGTGCCATGCATGGCACATGTGTTGAATCTCATCGTACAACGCTTTGTGTCTAAGTACCCAGGCTTACAGGACTTCCGCAAACAGGCCAGGAAGGTGTGTGGCCATTTCAGGCCTTCCTACACGGCCATGTCGCACTTTTCAGACATTCAGCGCCGAAACAACATGCCAGTGAGGCGCTTGATTTGCGACAGCCCGACACGTTGGAATTCAACACTCCTAATGTTCGACCGCCTGCTGTGCGTACCGATCCTCTTTTGTATGCTGGCACTTGCATATTAGAGTGGGATCCCTATGTCATTTGTTAAAAATTAGCTTGCCCCGGCCGTTGGCACCGCTCGATGTTAGACTGGCTAGCTCGCGCTCAAATCCGAGCGCTATGTGATGTCACTGAACTAGGTTACGGGTATCTAGGAGTGTCAAAAGATCTCAGAGTTTTGGATAATTGTTCAGGGATGTAGACTGTTTCTTCTAGTATTCCTTATATACGGTTCTCCTCCCCTCCCATTTTTAAACCTTGGTTCTCTCTCATACTTTTCTCCTTCATTCAAATGCAAATAATTCAATCTCTGAGTTTAACCCTTTTGGTGCTAATGTATTCATATTAAAAATCCAATATGTCTCCACTTTAGACATTTTTTTAAATAAAATCTCCTCTTTTATCTCCCTTAACTATTTTAATTCCACTAAATTGAGTACCTTCAATTAAACCCCAATATTTCTCCTTATAATGTCGGGATAAGGGGTGGCCATCGTATTTTCTGTGAATATTGTAAATATGTCCCCCACTCTCTTATTTAAGAACCTTTTTGTACGTCCTATATCTTATTACATGGACAAGTTAATGAGTAAATAACACCTCGACTATTACATGTGATATAGTCTCTTATATCATGCACAAATGAGCCATCTGTATTTTTTACTTGTGTATTTCTTCCAGATTTTTTTGTAATTTTTAACCTTTTGCATACCCCACATGTTCCACATGGAAAGAAACCTTTCAATGGTTGCTTTATTTTTGGATTATTCACCTGTATATTTATGCATTTATTTGTTGGTGGCACAATACTCCCCACTAGTGATGGACGAACATCGGCCGGGACGTTTCGCGAACGCGCGTTCGTGATCAAATGTTTGCAAACTGCTTGTTCGCGGCGGGCCCCATTCACTTTAATGGCCGGCAAACATGAAAAACCTTCAGGTCATATTTGCAGCCACCAAATACTTACTAGAAGTGCACAAATAGTCCCACAACATGGACAGTGATATACCAGAGAAGGATCAATGGCAGAAATCCCCACAAAAAATATGTATTTTAATCAGGGGCCATTTTTATGCATCTAAAAAATGTGCCCTGCTGGAGCCTAGAAATGTTTTATTTTAGGCCACAGGAGTACAGGCCCCAAAAACTAGGCATTCAGCTGACAGAAAAGAACAAGTGATTATGTGGCTGGAGGTACATTAGACGGTCACTGGATAGCAATTTTACTGTAGACCAGTATAGGCCCCAAAAATTTGTCATTCACCTGACAGAAAAGAACAAGTGATTATGTGGCTAGAGGTACATTAGGCGGTCACTGGATAACTATTTTACTGTAGTCCACTGAAGTAGAGGCCCCAAAAATTAGGCATTCACCTGACAGAAAAGGCCTTTTATGCTGCTGTGTATACATAAGACAAGGACCATTCTTTGTTCTGGGTGGTGGCGGATGTGTGTAGGCTGGCATGAGGAAATTCAATTACACGTGGTCATCACAGGTGTTGAATTTCACAGAGATCCATGCCTTATTAATTTTTTGAAATATGAGGTAGTCCACACTGTCAAGAGCTAGGCGAGTTCACTTATCGGTCACCATTTCCCCTGCTGCGCTGAACTTCCTTTCGGACAGGACACTCAACGAGGGGCAAGCCAATTTCCATGGAATATTGTGCTCTGGCCATAGGTCAAGCCTGCACACCCAGTTGTCCAGGGGTTCCTCGCTTCTCAGAGCATCCACAACGGCCATTAACCCGATGTAGTCGGACATCTGTCGGTCTAGGCGTTCCCTGAGGCTGGATCCGGAGGGTGGCTGTCGATGGGTTGGCTGCAAGAATGATCTCATATCCGAAGTGACCAACACATCTTCAAACCGCCCTCTTCTTGCAGGCACGGTAGGATTGGTAACCGCACCTGTTTCGAAGTGGGTGGAAATTCCTTTGCCAGCGCCCGCAACAGCAGACTGCAGCATCTCTCGCAGCAAGGCCTGGAAAAGCTGCATTCTGACAGCCCTCTGTGATGTTGGTAACATGTCCGTCATTTTGTGACCGGTGGTTTAAGTATGTTGCCACCCAGTACTGGTCCTTGCCCTTTATGCTTTTTATACAGGGGTCCCTCTTCAAACACTGTAGAATGAAGGCCCCAATTTGCACTAAATTGGAAGTGGTGGAGTGTCCTTGCTCCTGCTCATCGCCCAGGAGAATGTCGTCCTCAGTCTTTTCCCCCCAGCCAGGGACAACACCTGCTCAGCAGATTTGCACCGTTGTCACACACCACTTTACCAACTGTCAAATTAAGCGGGGTTAGCCACTGATCGGCCTGTGACCGCAGAGCTGAAAGCAGTGCAGGACTAGTGCGGGTCTTGGCTTCCAAGCACAACAGCCGCAGCACAGCATGGCAACTTCTCACCTGGCAAGTCGAATAGGTTCTGGGGAGCTTGGGGGGTGCAGCGGAACAGGTGGTAGCAGTGGAAAAGGAGGAGTCAGCCGAGGAGGAGACGGAGGATGGAGTAGGAGAAGAAGAGGCAGGCCTGCATGCAATCTGTGGCGGTAACACCAAATCCAAACGGGTGCCACTAGTTACATGCTTGATGGATGTCAGAAGGTTCACCCAGTGGGCAGTAAAAGTTATGTACCTTCCCTGCCCCTGTTTGCGGTCAGGTGTATCTTGGCACCGACACTGTGTGCCAGAGATATATTCACTTGCCACTGAACATAGCCATATAGCTCTGGGATGCCCTTCTAGGAGAAATATTTCCTTCTGAGGACTTTTATTGCGGTTTGCCAATGGCCACAAATTTTCTAAAGGCCTCAGAGTTTACAAGTTTATATGGCAGAAGTTGGCGGGCTAGCAGTTCTGACAAACCAGCGGTCAGCTGTTGAGCAAGAGGATTATCCAGCGTCATAATTTTTTTTACGCTCGAACATTTGGGCCACGGAATCCTGCCTTGTGCCAGATTAACACGACGACAGCACGGTGGAAGGTGGAGGACAAATAGGAGGAGAGAGGTGAAGGAAAAGAGGCAGGACGAGGAGAGCCCGGAGTGTGTCTTTGTGGGTACTGACGGCGTTGACCCACTGGGCTCAGTGATGGGAGGCCAGGTGCCTTCTTAAGGCGGTCGTCCCTAGGTGAGTGTTGGGCTTACCACGACTTATGCGTTGACAGCACAGGCTGCAGATGACAACACTATTATCAGCAGCTGACAGATTTAAAAAAGTGCACACTGCGTAGCCATGTGCCGGCGTCCTAGGAGCGCAAGATGTGACCGTGCATGGTGGATGGCTCACTTCAGATACATTTGCAGTCTGCTTTATGCCTCCTGTGCACTGCGAGTTCTGCTTGCTTCTCCTTCCTATCTGCTGCTCTGTCTCTCCCTCTGAACTCCCCTCCTCTTCCTCTCTTGTGGGAACCCACGTGACGTCCATCAACACGTCATCATCGTCGCTTTCAACACCACCAATTGATGGGAAAATAATTCCTCTGACTCAAGTGGAGGGGCTATGGTGGTGGTGGTGGTGGTGTCTTTGGGGGTGCACACAGCAGAGAGTGAGGAGGGTGCAAATACAGATGATGAGGAGCGTGCAGAAGCAGAAGGCTGAGTGAGCCACTCAACCAACTCTGGTGCGTCATTTGATGTAATCGCACGCACCTTCTCCAACTTCCCACTTAGGCTCCGGCCTGGTGCACCTGCCCGACCCCTACCACCCCTGTGGAATAACCTACCTCTTCCCCTGCCTGTAATTTTCAAAATAACCCTGTGCCAAAGTCCCTAGAGAAGAGCAGTATTTGTGGAAGCAGGTATATCGCAGCCCTCAATCAGTATGGTGAAAGCAGGTTTTTCGTAGGTCTCAATCAAAATTTGGTGGAAGCAGGTATATCAATCCCCTTAATTAGCATTTTGTGGAAGCAGGTGTATCGCAGGCTTCAATCAACATTTGGTGGAAGCAGGTATATCAATCCTCTTAATCAGTATTTTGTGGAAGCAGGTATATCTGTCACGGTCATATTGCTGTTTTACCTTGACGTAGTTGCAATGCAGACTGGTTGCCGGTGGCAATGTGTTGGCTGTTTGCATGTGCACCTTCCCTTTAAGGTTTTCCTCCCTGCTGTTTAGTGAGCAAGGGGTTAATCTTCTTGCTAGTGGGGATTAAGGTGTTTCCTGGGTGTGGCCGCAAGCTTGAGATACACCTGTGGCTTGCTGGCTGGGTGCAGTTGTACTACAGCCTTGCTTGGTGTTGGAGCTTTGCTCCTTGCCTGGGTGTTCCAGCCCAGTCCTTGAGAGCCACCTTATGTAACATAAATTGTCCTCCCTTTTGTACCCTCCTTGTACCTTTACACTCACTTATTGTATGTGTGGTGTGGGTTTATGTTCTGGGTGTGTTAAGCGTTTTGTTGGTTGTTACATGTCTAGGCTTTTGTTAGTGTTGGTCCCTGCATGTATGCTATACGTCACCTGGTATGTTTATACCTCTGTGAGAGGGCTGGTTTCCCGGAGGGGTTAACCATTAGTCTGTATGCAGTGCTGCCTGGGGCTGCCGTGCTCCTTGCAGCATGGAGTCCAGGCAGTATCAGGAGTGCTGGATATCTGTGTGTGTTGTCTGTACAGTGTCCTGTTTGGTGTGTGGGCACCTGTACTTATACATGGGTTCCAGTTAGTCGTGGTGGCAGCGGCAGGTAAGTGAGTTTTCTGGTGTTCTTACCTGCTGATCCAGTTGCTGCATATGGTATTTTCCCTTCCACCTGTTACTAAGCAGCTGGAGACTCCGGTTCGTCTGAGTCCCTGAGGAACTGGTTTTCTCCTATTCCTGAACCCTATGCCAGGGACCGTCAGGGTCAGCAGGATCCAGGTTCCAGTGCATGAGCCCTCCCACCTTCAGGGTTTGCTCATGCGGTCAGGAAATCAGGGTCAGGATTTGGGCGGCTGTAGGTTGTTGCCTGCTCCCTTCATTGTTGTCTGGCCTAGTAACAGTTCCCATTATACGGTGAGGGGTTTCCCCCATTCCCCACCATGACAGTATTGCAGGCCTCAATCAATATTTGGTGGAAGCAGGTATATCAATCCCCTTAATCAGTATTTTGTAGAAGCAGGTATCTTGCAGGTATTTCGCAGGCCTCAATCAGTATTTGGTGGAAGCAGCTATATCGAACCTCTTAATCAGTATTTTGTGGAAGCAGGTTTATCGCAGGCCTCAATCAATATTTGGTGGAAGCAGGTATCACGATCCTCTTAATCAGTATTTGGTGAAAGCAGCTATATAAACCACTTAATCAGTATTTTGTGGAAGCAGGTATATAGAACCCCTTAATCAATATTTGGTGGAAGCAGGTATATCGCACCCCTCAATCAGTATTTTGTGGAAGCAGGTATAAAGAAACCCTTAATCAGTATTTTGCAGAAGCAGGTATATCGCAGGCCTCAATCAATATTTTGTGGAAGCAGGTATTTCAATGCTTTTAATCAGTATTTTGTGGAAGCAGGTGTAATGCAGGCCTCAATCAATGTTTGGTGGAAGCAGGTATATCATTCCCCTAATCAGTATTTTGTGGAAGCAGGTATATAGAACCCCTTAATCAATATTTGGTGGAAGCAGGCATATTGCAGCCCTCAATCTGTATTTTGTGGATGCAGGTATATCAAACCACTTATTTAGTATTTTGTGGAAGCCGTTATATTGCACCCCTCAAACAGTATTTTGTGGAAGCAGGTATATAGAACCCCATAATCAATATTTGGTGGAAGTAGGTATATTGCAGCCCTCAAACAGTATTTTGTGGAAGCAGGAATATGGAACCTCTTAATCAGTATTTTGTAGAAGCGGGTATATCACACCCCTCAATCATTATTTTGTGAAAACAGGTATATAGAACCCCTTAATCAATATTTTGTGGAAGCATTTATATCGCACTCCTCAATCAGTATTTTCTGGAAGCAGGTATATAAAAACCCTTTAATCAGTATTTTGTGGAAGCAGGTATTTTGCACCCCTCAATCTGTATTTTGTAGAAGCAGGTATATAGAACCCCTTAATCAATATTTGGTGGAAACAGGTATATCGCATCCCGCAAATCGGTATTTTGTGGAAGCAGGTATATCGCAAGCCTCAATGAATATTTGGTGGAAGCAGGCATATGGCACCCCTTAATCACTATTTTGTGGAAGCAGGTATATCAAACCCCTTAATCAGTATTTTGTGGAGGCAATTATATTGCACCCCTCAATCAGTTTTTTGGGGGCAACAGGTATATCCCACCAGTTGCAATTAGTTATACAAATAGCGTTTGTACCTCTATATAGCTGCGGTATCGCAGCAGAACCGCACACAACTGCTGCACAATACAAATGCACTATAATATACTTTTTATATTAGAAAGTATATTTTAAGTAAATCACACCACTCAGTATATCACACCTATCGATAGCACACCTATACCAGTCCTTAAAAGGATTTTTTTGGCCCTATTAGCTATCATTTTGTGTCCCTAACAGTCTGTCCCTGCTCCACAAAGCAACCTCTTCCTACAGTGGCAAAACACAGAATGTAAACTGGCTGCCAGATTGTGTTCTGTTATAGGGTGGGGGTGTGTCCATATGCTGAAACATCTCAATTGGCTGTCCTTTCCCTGTCATGTGTGTGTCATGGGTATATGTTCGGATGTTCGGCGAACGCTCGAAGTTCGCAGTGAAATGACCGCCGTGCGAACCACAAGGCCATGTCTATTTCCCACATTTCTAGCCTTCCTATATATAAATTTTGGGAACTTGGGGATATAATCACCTACTATTTTATCCTCCTTCAAAATGTCCCAATGATTTTTAATGATTTTTTAAAGCATTTTAGTCTGACAGTGTAATAATAGGCGGTATTTCAAATTGTTCCCCATCATTCTTTTCTCCATTTTCATTCTCATATGTTTTCTTCTTAATTAATTCCTATATTTCTAATTCAGGTATTATTGTTTTTTGTTCTATTAACCTATCTCTACTGTAACCTTTTGATTCAAATTAATATTGTATTTCCTCTGCTTTTTTCTCATAATCCTCCCTTTTTCTACAGTTTCTTTTTATTCACATGATATGGCTCTTAGGTATATTTTCCAGCCACTGGGGGAGATAACAACTATCTTGTGAAAAAAAAACTATTCACATCTGTGGGTTAGTTACAGTATATGTCCTTGTACATATTTTATCCTTCTCTATATAAATAGTTGTCTAAAAAATTAATCCTTTGTACTAAACGTCGGTGTAAATTCCAAATAAAATTTATTTTTATTTAATTCTTTAAAAATTTGCTCCAATTCTACTTCCCCTCCCCCCAAATAAAAACCACATGGTCTATAAAATGTTTCCAGAGAATGAGATTCGCCCAAAGCTCGCCATTGGGGTGGATCACTTCATGTTCCCATTGCCCCACATATAAATTTGCGAACCCCGGTGCGAATCTCATCCCCATCGCAGTACTCCACTGCTTAAGGTAAAAAGTAGCTTCAAAAATAAAATAATTTTTCTTTAAAAAAATATATATATACTCCCCTATGAAATCGATTTGATCTCTAGGTAATACTCCCTGTTTTAAAAAAAAAAAAATGTGCAGCTTCACATCCTTTTTTATTTTCTATTATATTATAAAGTGACTTTACATCAGGTGTACCGAAAATATAATGCGATCTCAATTCTATTTCATTTAATATCTGTAAAATGTGCTTAGTGTCTTTCAAATAGTTCGGTACCATCTGGGCAGACACAAGGCTGTAAGTGGAAATCCACATACCTCGATAAATTGCTGGTTAGACATTCAATACCTGATACAATCGGTCTACCAGGCTGTTCCATTGTACTTTTATGGGATTTTGTGATTATCCTCAGGTGTCTGATTTCTACATATTCCGCCTCCTTTTTATTGAATAAACCTTGTTTTTTGCCCCTTTGTATTAATCCATTTAATTATTTTTCCGTTGGATCTTTCTTCAATATGTTTTTTGGTCCCCCAATAAATTATATGTCTCCTTACAATAATTTTCTTTATCCATAATTACGATGCCACCACCTTTGTCCGCTGGACATATAATGTTGTTGTTATTCTCTTGCATCGCTGTCACAGCTTCCCTCTTCATTTTTGATATATTGCTCATATATTGTAGTTTTTTGGATTTTTGGGGGACCTTTTACCTTCCGTATATCTTTTACTACCTTTTTATTCCTTGAGTGTATATTTAATCAAATTATAAACCTTTTGTCCTAATTAATTTATTGGTTCATTTGATGATAACTTCTTCTTTTTGGTGAGTTTCTCTCCCCTACTTTCCCTTTTGTATTTTCTTTCCTTCTGGCCTGAAAAAAATCCAGTTTTACAGGTTTTTCTTACCGCTACCTTCTACTTATTCTCCTTGTCTCTTTGTTTATTTCCCTCTTCACCCTCCATCTCTTTCTCTTTCTTTTTATCTATCCCCATCTTTCTATTATTCCTTTCTCCTTTTATCATTATATTGGATGCTCTTTTTTGTGCAACATTTTTCTCTTCTTTTTCCTTATCATCGTTACCATTTTTTGGTGTATCATTTCTTAAGCTTTTATGTTGTTGCTGGACTACATTATCAGTGCTCTCCTCACTACAATCTGTTAACACATCAAATCGATTACTTTTTTGTACATTAAATCCATCTTTTCTTTTTATTATAATTTCTGGGGCTATTGATGTTCTATAGTTTAGGTAGTTAACTTCTTCTTTATTCATTATGTATAGTGATAATGGATGATAATTCGTCCATATCATTATTCCCACTTTGTATAAATTCATCTACTGTTTGAAATGAGATGGGGATTATGGATTCTTGATGCTCTATATCCCCGACGAAGGATAACGATTATCCGAAACGCGTTGGTCCTTTTTTGACACTCCTAGATACCCGTAACCTAGTTCAGTGATGTCACATAGCGCTCGGATTTGAGCTCGGATTTGAGTCTAACATCGAGCGGTGCCACCGAGGCAAGCTCATTTTTAACAAATTACATACGTAAGGGCTCCCTATCCCACTCTAATATACAAGTACCAGCATGCAAAAGACGATCGGTACGTGCAGAAAAGTGACAGCAAAGCTCAAACAGGTACATATATACATATTTGGATTGATGCTGTGAATGCACGTTTACCTCTGCTTATGGTATTGTAGGAAGTGTTGTCACGCGGAACCATATTATTTTGTTGTATTATAGTTTCGTCTTATGATTGAAGTTTTCTGGGGAGAGAACTTAACTCATTAGTGACCAGCCTGTTTTGGGCCTTAAAGGAGTTGTCTCACTTCAAATGGCATAGTAGTGGAAGTTAATACAAGGCACTTTCTGATGTATTCTTATTATCCATATTTCTTCCTTTGCTGGCTGGATTTATTTTTCCATCACATTATACACTGCGCGTTTCCTTGGTTACAACCATCCTGCAATCCAGCAGTGGTGGTTATGTTGGCACACTACAGGAAAAAGCGCCGGCCTATTTTGTGGCCGGGACCATGGAAGAGCACATAGGCTGGTGCTTTTTCCTATAGTAGCCAAGCACGAACCACCACTGATAGATTGCAGGGTGGTCATAACTATGGATATGAGCAGTGTATAATGTGATGAAAAATTAATTCAGCCAGGAAAGGAAGCAATATGGACAATCACAATACATTAGTAAGTGCCTTGTATTAACGTCCTCTACATAATAAAAGTTATTTGACAAAACCCCTTTAATGAACAATGTATATATTTATTTTTTCATTTTTTCATCATCCCCTTCTAAGGGCTGTAGCTTTTTATTTTTATTTCCATGCATTCATATGTGGGCTTGTTTTTTACTGGACACGTTGTAGTTTGCAATGGTGCCATTTTGGGTTATACATAACTTACTGATTAACTTTTATTAACCCTTTCTGGGAGGGGCATGGGAAACAACAGAAAAACCACCACTGAGATTTTACATTATAAAGTTTGTGGTATTCATTTTTTGGCATAAATTACATGATATAACATGAAATAACATGATCTGGGTCAGTACAATTACAGCAATACCAAATACATATACCAAATTTTTCGCTTTAAAAAACACACTCCCCCCCCCCCCAACAAAAAAAAAGTTGGGGGGAAATGGCTGTGCGTCTTATAAAGTGAATACTAGTAAGCGCTTTCATTATGGAAGCACTCACTAGTATGCTTTAGGTGGCGGGAGTAGGGAGTGAAGTGCTGCAAGCGCCTGTAATACTCACCCTCCCGGTCTTCATTCCTGGGGCCGGCGCTGCACTGTCCTGACTCCGTACAGTGTCAGGACGTAGTGCACGCACTCAGTCAGGTGACAGTGCAGCGCAGCCAGAGAAGACATGGGAGCGCAACTGCTGCAGGAGATGAAGAGGAGCCGCGGCAAAGAAGAGGTAAGAGAAGTTTAAGTCTGATGTGAGGTCTGATAGGGGTTCTGGTAAGGGACTCTGATTGGGGGGGTCTGACAATAAGGGCTGATCTGAGGTCTGATGGGGGTTCTGGCAAGGAACTCTGATTGGGGGGGTCTGACAATAAGGGCTGATCTGAGGTCTGATGGGGGTTCTGGCAAGGAACTCTGATTGGGGGGGTCTGACAATAAGGGCTGATCTGAGGTCTGATAGGGGTTCTGGCAAGGAACTCTGATTGGGGGGTCTGACAAGGAGAGCTGATCTGAGGTCTGATGGGGGTTCTGGCAAGCAACTCTGATTGGGGTGGTCTGACAATGAGGACTGATCTGAGGTCTGATGGGGGTTCTGGCAAGGAGCTCTGATTGGGGGGGGTCTGACAATAAGGGCTGATCTGAGGTCTGATACGGGGTCTGACAATGAGGGCTGATTTGAGGTCTGTTAGGGGTCTGGTCTAAAATAAAAGGCTTACCTGAGGTATGATGGGGTCTCACATTGAGAGCTGATCTGAGGTCTGATGGGGTTCTGGCAAGGAACTCTGATTGGGGGTCTGACAATGAGGGCTGATCTGAGGTCTGATGGGGTTCTGGCAAGGAACTCTGATTGGGGGGGTCTGACAATGAGGGCTGATCTGAGGTCTGATGGGGTTCTGGCAAGAAACTCTGATGGGGGGGTCTGACAATGAGGGCTGATCTGAGGTCTGATGGGGGTTCTGGCAAGCAACTCTGATTGGGGTGGTCTGACAATGAGGACTGATCTGAGGTCTGATGGGGGGTCTGACAATGAGGGCTGATTTGAGGTGTGATAGGGGTCTGGTCTGAAATAAAGGGCTTATCTGAGGTCTGATAGGGTCTCACATTGAAAGCTGATCTGAGGTCTGATGGGGGTTCTGGCAAGGAACTCTGATTGGGGGGGTCTGACAATGAGGCCTGATCTGAGGTCTGATGGGGGTTCTGGCAAGGAACTCTGATTGGGGGGGTCTGACAATGAGGGCTGATCTGAAGTATGATGGGGGTTCTGGCAAGGAACTCTGATTGGGGGTCTGACAATGAGGGCTGATCTGAGGTCTGATGGGGTTCTGGCAAGGAACTCTGATTGGGGGGTCTGACAATGAGGGCTGATCTGAGGTCTGATGGGGTTCTGGCAAGGAACTCTGATTGGGGGGTCTGACAAGGAGAGCTGATCTGAGGTCTGATGGGGGTTCTGGCAAGCAACTCTGATTGGGGTGGTCTGGCAATGAGGACTGATCTGATGTCTGATGGGAGGTCTGACAATGAGGGCTGATTTGAGGTCTGATAGGGGTCTGGTCTGAAATAAAGGGCTTATCTGAGGTCTGATGGGGTCTCACATTGAGAGCTGATCTGAGGTCTGATGGGGGTTCTGGCAAGGAACTCTGATTGGGGGGGTCTGACAATGAGGGCTGATCTGAGGTCTGATGGGGGTTCTAGCAAGGAACTCTGATTGGGGGTCTGACAATGAGGGCTGATCTGAGGTCTGATGGGGAGGTCTGATAGGGGTTCTGGCAAGGAACTCTGATTGGGGTGGTCTGACAATGAGGACTGATCTGAGGTCTGATGGGGGTTCTGGCAAGGAGCTCTGATTGGGGGGGGGTCTGACAATGAGGGCTGATCTGAAGTGTGATGGGGTTCTGGCAAGGAACTCTGATTGGGGGGGCCTGACAATGAGGGCTGATCTGAGGTCTGATGGGGGTTCTGGCAAGGAACTCTGATTGGGGGGGTCTGACAATGAGGGCTGATCTGAAGTGTGATGGGGTTCTGGCAAGGAACTCTGATTGGGGGGGCCTGACAATGAGGGCTGATCTGAGGTCTGATGGGGGTTCTGGCAAGGAGCTCTGATTGGGGGGGGGGGGTCTGACAATGAGGGCTGATCTGAAGTGGGATGGGGTTCTGGCAAGGAACTCTGATTGGGGGGGCCTGACAATGAGGGCTGATCTGAGGTCTGATGGGGGTTCTGGCAAGGAACTCTGATTGGGGGGTCTGACAATGAGGGCTGATCTGAAGTGTGATGGGGTTCTGGCAAGAAACTCTGATTGGGGGGGCCTGACAATGAGGGCTGATCTGAGGTCTGATGGGGGTTCTGGCAAGGAACTTTGATTGGGGGGTCTGACAATAAGGGCTGATCTAAGGTCTTATGGGGGTTCTGGCAAGGAACTCTGATTGGGGGGTCTGACAATTAGGGTTGATCTGATGTCTGATGGGGGATCTGACAATGAGGTCTGATTTGAGGTCTGATATGGTATATCAGAGGTATATAACACTTTTTGACCGCATTTTATTCAGGTTTTTTTTAGCCAAATAAGCAAATAACAGCAATTCAGGCAATTTTGTTTACAGAATACACCATACAGGATAAATAACTTGATAATTGTGTAGTGCTGGTTGTTACGGATGTGGCGATACCAAATATAAGGAGGAGATTTTAGTTTAGCAATTTTTTCCTTTGAAAAGTGTTTTTAAATGGAAAAAAGGGGCATTTGTTAAGGCTACTTTCACACTAGCTTTCCGTTTGTGAGATCTGTCATGGGCTCTCACAGGCGGTCCAAAACGGATCAGTTTTGCCCTATTGCATTCTGAATGGAAAAGGATCCGCCCAGAATGCATCAGTTTGCCTCCGATCAGTCGCTATTCCGCTCCATTCCGCTCTGCAGCGTTTTGCTGTCCGCTTGATGAAACTGAGCCAAAAGGATCCGTCCTGGCACAAAATGTAAGTCAATGGGGACGGATCTGTTTTCTCTGACACAATCTGGCACAATAGAAAACGGATTCGTCCCCCATTGACTTTCAATAGAGTTCATGACGGATCCTTCTTGGCGATGTTACAGATAACACAAATGGATCCTTTCATGATGGATGCACGCGGTTGTATTATTGTAAACGGATCAGTTTTTGCAGATCCTTGACGGATCCGCCCAAAACGCGAGTGTGAAAGTATCTGTACTTGAATTTTTTTATTTAACAAAATTCTTATTTTTTTTGCCCATTTAACTGTGCTACAAGGGAATTATAATAAGCAATCTTTTGCTTTTAAAATACATTGCACTATTTATGTAGGTGGACCACGGTTGCTAGCTATCTGGTGAAGCAGGGAGAGCCGTCAGCCTCTACGAAGGGGGCATCACACGTCAATAGAACTCAGCTGCAGTGCCACATAGACTGGTGTGGTGCTCTTTTAGAAATCAGCCATATTTTTCTTATTCTGAGGAACTCTTTTGATCCGATAGAAATGCACTGCAGCCTATGGCCATTTTCTGGAGCAGATCTGGGATTTGATAATAAGAGGAGCTTGGTCGGTGGTGACGTTTTTACATGTTGTTCATTGGGAGGAAGGTTTTAAATAGGAACTTAAGATATAAGATAGTTTTTTTTAACTCTAAACGAAAAAAATCCTTTCTATCAAAGAGGGCCCAATACTGACCCCTGTGTCAGCCCACTGGTGACGATCACCCAATCTGAGGCTGACCCATTAATAACTACTCTCTGTTTCCTATCGTAGTTGGTAATCCAGTTACTCATATTCTCCCCTAGTCCCAGCAAGTTCATGAGAATGCTGGGTCCTGCTGCAGGTCACACCATCTTCATGTGCCCTCTTTGACTAAGGGCTCATTCAGACGGACGTCGTATGCTGTCCGCAAAAATGTGGATCCATATTTTCGCGGACAGTGCAGCATGTCTGCAAAAAAACTTATTGCATTCCGGATTCTTGCGGACCCATAGACTTCAATGGGGCCACGTCCTGATTTTCACTGACATGTATAGAACATGTTTTATTTGTTTTGCGGAGCTGTAGAACAGAAGAAAATGGCCCCATAGAAGGGAATAGGTCCACATCTAATCCGCAAAAAAAAAAATGGATCCGCATTTTGTATTCTACGTCCACTCCTGACCAGGCCAGGGGACATCCAGGAATTTTGTGTCAGACAGCTCTTGAAAACCCCCTTACAAATAGAACCTATGCGGTTAATAAGAGATTAATCAATTTTTTTTCCCCTACTACAGAACCCTAATAAAGATCTTTTGCTATATTTCGTCCTCACCTATGAAAATATATCACTAATGATTGCACCAATGCTGCATACTAATCAGTTCCTGATAAATGGATGTAATATACCACATGCATGTTCTGAAGAACAGCAGGAGCCCATCGGCTGATAAATCCTTATATTAGGTCTATGTCCCAGAGGAATTAGGTGTGGTAAATGTAAGCAATCTTATAATGCACAGAAATTACGACATAAATCTCCAGGATGAGTTTTTAGATAAAGTGTTTTAATAAGAATAAGGCTATAGTATCAGCTAATGCCCTAATGATGGAGGAACGGAAGCCAAAATATAGGTCAATTTTGTTGCATAGTTACATAAATTGCAAAAAGACAGACGTCCATCAAGTTCAGCCTTTTCTCAGATCAATTATAACATCTGCAGTAAAGGTAATCCGGCAGAAGAACAGACTACTGGAGTTACTATGTCCAGCATAGCCAGACCTTGCTGCTCACTGCCAGATCTTCACTGACTATAATGAAATCCGGCGGCTTTCCGGCAGAATTACATGGATATCCAATATTTATAGTTTTTCTTGTTTTAAGACTTAAAAAAAAAAAAAATAATTGGAAAAATATTTTTTGTTTGCCTCTCTATGTTCCGACACTTATAACTTTTTATATTTACATCTACGGAGCTGAGCAAGGGCTAATTTTTTGCAGCACAATCTATATTTTTAATTTATTGATTAGTTGATTTTAATTTGTGCTGTATATGACTTTTTTTTTTTTCAATTTTTGTGTGTGGTACAGCGACTAAAAAAGTGTTAAAATGAGCATTTTTTTTGTTATGTCATTTATCGCACAAAATAAATACTTTTATATTTTAACAGCCTGGCCTTTTTGGGATGCGGCAATGCCAATAATCCTTTTTTTGTTAATTTATTTTTATTTGCAAAATGGAGAAAGGGGTTATCAGAATTTTTTTTATACATTTTTTTAAACTTTTATTTATTTTAATTTTAGTTCCCCTGAGGGACTTAAAGATTTAATTATCTGATCGCCTTTCTCATCCACTGCAATTATTTACTATTGCAGTCTATTGGAGAATCCCCTTGCTATGGAAGGACTCAGAGCCTTTTAAAGGCCCCAGGCTGCCTTTACAACCTCTACCTCATAACCCTGGGTTCACACCTGAGCGTTTTACATAGGACACTGCAGTCAATGACACAAAGGCGCGTCAAACGCGCGTTTACTATTACAAAAAACGCGCATAAAAACGCGCGACAAAAACGCGCGTAAAACGCGCGTTTGCGCAACGCTCAGGTGTGAACCCAGGGTCACAGGGGAGCCGTTTGGACACAAGAAGCGCAGTGCTCCTGGTAATTAACCACTCAGAAGCCATGGTCAATTGTCAATCTGACTGGTTAAAAGTCTGTGATCGGCATAGTCACCAATCACAGACTCTGACAAAGCAGGCACTAGCCGGCTACAGCACTTGATCAGTTCCTGAGCAAGCACCATCTTTAAAGACCCCACATCTGCCACACGTATGGCAGATGTCAGGAAGGGGTTAAAATTCATCTGTCACGTTCTTGCCCATTCTGGAGCTTATCTAGGTCTTGTCATCATTGATAAAAAATATTAAAGAGAATTGGGCCTAACACAGATCCTTGTGACCCCCACTTTTCTTAGTACAGATCCTTCGGGGCCCCCACTTTTCTCAGTACAGATACTTGTGATCTCCACTGCTCCCAGTACAGATCCTTGTGTTCTCCCACTTCTGTCAGTACAGATCCTTGTGGTCTCCCACTTCTCTCAGTACAGATCCTTGTGGTCTCCCACTTCTCTCAGTACAGATCCTTGTGGTCTCCCACTTCTCTCAGTACAGATCCTTGTGGTCCCCCCTACTCATAGTACAGATCCTTGTGGTCCCCTCTACTCATAGTACAGATCCTTGTGGTCCCCCCTACTCCTAGTACAGATCCTTGTGTTCTCCCACTTCTCCCAGTACAGATCCTTGTGGTCCCCCACTTCACTCATTACAGATCCTTGTGGTCCCCACTTCACTCATTACAGATCCTTGTGGTCTCCCACTTCACTCAGTACAGATCCTTGTGTTCTCCCACTTTTCTCAGTAGAGATCCTTGTGATTTCCGCTGCTCCCAGTACAAATCCTTGTGGCCCCCCACTTCTCTCAGTATACATCCTTGTGGTCTCCCACTTCTGTCAGTACAGATGCTTGTGGTCTCCCACTTCTGTCAGTGCAGATCCTTGTGGTCTCCCACTTTTCTCAGTAGAGATCCTTGTGATTTCCGCTGCTCCCAGTACAAATCCTTGTGGCCCCCCACTTCTCTCAGTATAGATCCTTGTGGTCTCCCACTTCTGTCAGTACAGATCCTTGTGGTCTCCCACTTCTGTCAGTGCAGATCCTTGTGGCCCCCCACTTTTCTCAGTACAGATCCTGTGGTCCCCACTGCTTGCATTAGGCAATTTTGAATATGCACCATTTACAACTAGTGATTTTTTTAAGTACCCAAACCAAATATTTGCCCATGTGCATAAATAGTCCCATAGTCCCTGCATTTGTAGCTTCAGCACAAGGGTCTTGTATGGCACTGTGTCAAATGATTTTACAAAGTCCAGATATATCACGTATGCCACATGAACAACATCCAGATTTGCACTTGTTGGTTAGATACATCATGAATCCATGCTGGTTATCAGTTATTAATTTATTAACCGCTATACAGCTCATCTCTTAGAATGCCTTCAAATATTTTATGTACCACAGATGTCAAACTTACTGGTTGATAGTTACAAGGTTTCATCTTTTTACGTAAATGAATGACCATCGATCAACAGAAATGTGCACCCGTAAAATGACTCTATGGTGGCAGAGAAAAGGTGTGACTGATACCTATTCACCTATTTAGATACACTCTTGACACACCATGGTGGCTGCATACATTAGTGGGTGATGGACCAGTGATGGAGAGGATCCACTCTCTACAGGTTCTACATAGAAGAAGGGGATGAACAAGCTCCAAATCCTCCTGTCCAAGGTGGTTAGGGGTGTGAAGGAGGGCCCCATTTTATTCTTAGATTTCTAATTATTCTCACTTCTTGCACATGGAGGTGATATCATTAACACTCATCCTAAGAATGTAGACAGTGCAGCTCATAGCTAAAAAAAAAAAAGTATTTTTAATATTTTGAGTCTCCATCCATCCTAATTCCGTGATCTTTGTCGTTATCACTTAATTGCTGATTAAAATAAAACAGCTGACGAGTCCTTCTGGTGACAGATACGTGCGGGCTTCGTGCTTTAATGAGCTTGGAAATTCGTTGAGAGTCATTAAGGCTGAGCCTTATTATGTCCAAGTAACCTGGCACTTGTTCCCCCCCCCCCCCCCCTTACGTGTTTTATGTACTTCAGCACCATAAGAACACGTAAGGTGACGAATGCTGCCCAAATACATAAGACAGCTGTTGTCCGGGTTCGGCCAATGACTATGATTTCCCACTAAACCATTAACAAATGCGTTAGACTCAGCCAAATGTCCATGTCCCTATAGAGACGCAGAAGTAATAATCACAGCCTGGTCCATGAGAGGACCCAAAATATTTTGCCACCAGTATTATAAATAGCACGTGGATAGTGGAGAGCCTCTTACAAATTGTCCATCGAAGCCCAGGAGCATCAAATGACACATCTGGCTGCCGGACAAGATGGTTGCCACTTATCTCTAGAGGAAACATACGGTAGGACACAATGTAAAATACAGCCCTTGTTTTCTCCAAAGTTACTGCATATTCACAGTATGGATTTCTTAAATGGAAAAATGGTAAACAACTGAATTTCTGGCGAGGATGTGCAGTTTGATATGGACACAGACTAAAACCATTCAAAGCCGCTAATTTCACATGTGGTAATTCCCGGGCTGTTTGTCATGTGGAATCTTTAATAGGATAACGATCAGCAATTCTTAGGTTGACCCAAAACTCTCCAAATATCTTTATGTCCATAATTTTTAAGCCGTGTTAGGCTACTTTCACACTAGCGTTCGATCGGATCCGTTCTGAACGGATCCGCTCATATTAATGCAGACGGTGGCTCCGTTCAGAACGGATCCGTCTGCACTATATTGGCAAAAAATGGCTAAGTGTGAAATTAGCCTGAGCGGATCCGTCCAGACTTTTACATTGAAAGTCAATGGGGGACGGATCCGTTTGAAGATTGAGCCATATTGTGGCATCTTCAAACGGATCCGTCCCAAATGACTTACATTGTAAGTCTAGACGGATCCGCACGCCTCCGCACGGCCAGGCGGACACCCGAACGCTGCTGTTCAGGTGTCCGCCTGCTGAGCGGAGCAGAGGCTGAACGCCGCCAGACTGATGCAGTCTGAGCGGATGCGCATCCATTCAGACTGCATCAGGGCTGGACGGAAGCGTTCGGGTCCGCTCGTGAGCCCCTTCAAACGGAGCTCACGAGCGGACCGACGAACGCTAGTGTGAAAGTAGCCTTAGATGTAGATACAGATGTGGATGGTGATTTGCATGAATACAAAGTCTGAACACCCTGCATCTGACAGAAAGGAAAACTGAAGACCTATTATAAAATATTCTCGCTCCTGTAACTTCAAGCAATCATAACTGAGCTTCGCAATAAGTTTATTGTACAAGAATAAAAGAATGATGAAAAATATTATAAAATTGCCCCGTGTGCAAGACTATAACTACCATAATACTGCTCCTATGTACAAGAATATAAATATTATAATACTACCTCCTATATACAAGAATATGAATACTATAATACCGCCCCCTATAAACAAAAAATAACTACTATATCACAGCTCCCTATGTACAAGAATATAAATACTCTAATATTGCCTCCTATGTACAAGAATATAACTACTATAATACTGCTCCTATGTACAAGACTATAACTACTATAATACTGCCTCCTATGTACAAGAATATAACTACTATAATACTGCTCCTATATACAAGAATATAACTACTATTATACTGACTTGTATGTACAAGAATATAACTACTATAATACTGCTCTTATGTACAAGAATATAACTACTATAATACCACTCCTATGTACAAGAATATAACTACTATAATACTGCCTCCTATGTACAAGAATATAACTACTATAATACTGCCTCCTATGTACAAGAATAAAACTACTATAATACTGCTCCTATGTACAAGACTATAACTACTATAATACTGCCCCCTATGAACAAGAATACAACTACTATAATACTACTCCTATTTACAAGAAAATGATTACTCTAATACTGCCTCCTATGTACAAGAATATAACTACTATAATACTGCCTCCTATAAACAAGAATACAACTACTATAATACTGCCTCCTATGTACAAAAATATAACTACTATAATACTGCTTCTATAAACAAGAATATACCTACTATAATACTGTTCCTATGTATAAGAATATAACTACTATAATACTGCCTCCTATGTACAAAAATATAACTACTATAATAATGCTCCTATGTATAGGAATATACTATAATACTGCCTCCTATGTACAATAATATAACTTCTATAATACTACCTCCTATGTACACGAATATAACTACTATAATACTGCTCCTATATACAAGAATATAACTACTATAATTCTGCTCCTATATACAAGAATATAACTATTAGATTACTGCTCCTATGTACAAGGATATAACTATTATAATACTGCTTGTATGTACAAGAATATAACTACTATAATACTGCTCCTATGTACAAGAATATAACTACTATAATACTGCTCCTATGTACAGGAATATAACTACTATAATACTGCTCCTATGTATAAGAATATAACTACTATAATACTGCCTCCTATGTACAAGAATATAACTACTATAATACTGCCTTCTATGTACAAGAATATAACTACTATAATACTGCTCCTATGTATAAGAATATAACTACTATAATACTGCTCCTATGTACAAGAATATAACTACTATAATACTGCTCCTATGTACAAGAATATAACTACTATAATACTGCTCCTATGTACAAGAATATAACTACTATAATACTGCTCCTATGTACAAGAATATAACTACTATAATACTGCTCCTATGTACAAGAATATAACTACTATAATACTACTCCTATGTACAAGAATATAACTACTATAATACTGCCTCCTATGTACAAGAATATAACTACTATAATACTACTCCTATGTACAAGAATATAACTACTATAATACTGCCTCCTATGTACAAGAATATAACTACTATAATACTGCCTCCTATGTGTTAGAATATACCGTATTTTTTGCTCTATAAGATGCACCCCCCTAAAGCGGGGGGAAAATGTCAGTGCGTCTTATGGGGCGAGTACTAATGAGCGTTTGCATTATGGATGTGCTCATTAGTACAGGAGGACCAGAAAGCAGTGAATGCAGCGCTCCCAGGGCTCCATACTCACCGCTTCCTCATCTTCTCCTGGATGCTCCTCATGCTGTGCTGTGACCAGTGCACAGTGTGGGGACATCAGTGCGCTCGGTGACCTCACGCTGTGCAACGTTGAATCACAGCACAGCGCGACAGGAAGACCTGGAAGAGGGCTGGATGTTAGGAGCAGTGGCAGCATTTGGAGCAGGAGAGGTAAGTTGATTTTTTTTCTTTGCTCTGAGCATGGGGGTCTGTACTGAGGTCTGAATGGGGAGGCCTTATTCATACTGGGGATCTGAACTGAGGTCAGAATGGGGTCTTATTTACTTTGGGGGTCTGATCTTAGGACTGATTGGTGTTTTTTTTAAACATTGGGGGTCTGATCTGAGGTCTGATTGGGGGTCTTATTAACTGGGGTTTGGGCTAAGGTCTGATTAACATTGGGGGTCTGATTGGTGGTCTGATCTGAGGTCTAATAAAAAATATATCTTATTTTCCTCCTCTAAAACCTAGGTGCGTCTTATGGGCAGGTGCGTATTATGGGGCAAAAAATATGGTAACTGCTACTACCTTCTATGGACAAATATATAATTACTAACTACTGTATAATACTGCCCCAATATTCAGGAATGTGAAAACTATTCTAACAAACATACAAATAGTCACTCATAAGCTATATAAGCTAACCCTATATATAATATTTGGTGTATATTATATTGGATGAAATAAAAGTCCAGAGGAGGAACTTCATGATTTTACGGATGTGCATGCTAATGTACTAACAAATTATTTTTGCCCTGAACAGTTGAAGTAAATCAGTTGAACATTGACTGTAAATAAATTGTTTCTTGCACAATATTCCTTACAGAAGTACACAATGTTCGGGCAAGCAAATAATGAAGTCCAATCACACGCGCATCACATTATAAATGCATTAATTACTGGTAGATAAGCCTAAAGCAGTGACGACAAAACGGACCAGCATGCTAACAGGTAATTAACTTAGGTCCAATTTAAGAAAAAGTAATAAAACATTTAAACGCATGGAGAAACTTGCATTACTGCGCTGTCACACTGAGCTAATAAAATGTAACGATATCCTAAAAACATTGAATACAAAAAACAAATCAAGAACTGGGAAAAAAATGATAACAGTATGAATATGAAAATTGGCCCATGTGTTCCAATTTACCAATTAGCTGAATTTTAGTAATATTTTTGAGCATAGAAAACTGTTTTCTAGTAATCTAGTAGTTATATTCTTGTACATAGGAGGCAGTATTATAGTAGTTATATTCTTGTACATGGGAGAGAGTATTATAGTAGTTATATTATTGTACATAGAGGCAGTATTATAGTAGTTATATTCTTGTACATAGGAGCAGTATTATAGTAGTTATATTCTTGTACATAGGTACAGTATTATAGTAGTTATATTCTTGTACATAGGAGCAGTATTATAGTAGTTATATTCTTGTACATAGGTACAGTATTATAGTAGTTATATTCTTGTACACAGGAGCAGTATTATAGTAGTTATATTCTTGTACATAGGAGCAGTATTATAGTAGTTATATTCTTGTACATAGGAGCAGTATTATAGTAGTTATATTATTGTACACAGGAGCAGTATTATAGTAGTTATATTCTTGTACATAGGAGCAGTATTATAGTAGTTATATTCTTGTACATAGGAGCAGTATTATAGTAGTTATATTCTTGTACATAGGAGCAGTATTATAGTAGTTATATTATTGTACATAGGAGGCAATTTTTATTAGTATAAACAAACATAACAATACATTCAATCTGAATGAACAGAAACAATGGTCATTTACCAGAAATCATACATATCCAACAGTATAAATAATAATAATGATGATAACTTTAACTTAACAATAGTCCATTGCTGTTAAAGGAGAATAAAGTAAATAAATCAGTAATAAACACAATTCCATTATGAGGATCAGTCCACATCCACCATATGTACATTCCTCCATAACATCCTGTTTCTCTCCTTTTTCCTACATTCTAAGTTCTTTATCCACCTCAGCTCTGACAGGATCAGGGTCACCGCTTGCCTGTGATGGAACGGCTCGCTATGTACGGACACTTTCGTTCTAGTATGCCAGTGGTAGTATTTAATGACTGTTATAATCAGGTACATGGTCCCCCGGTCAATGTCAGGTATACTGGCTGGTACCCCATAGATGATGTCTGGGTATGTAAGACGCCGCAGTCTAGGGATCTTTAACCTGGAGGATACTTCCTGCCATATTTTCTGCCCTTCCTCGCACTCAGATATAAAATGTGCCATTGTCTCCTCCTGTTGACATCCTAAGGGACACTTACGCTCTGAGACACTCAGATGTTTTAGATTCCCCTTAACATAAAGCTTTCCCTGCAAGGACAGCCAGGCTATGTCAAAAAATTTTGCAGGGAGCCTGACTCCATTAAGAAACCTCAGACTTTCTTTTAAGGTTACGGTTGTACAGTCTTTTAATGCGGGCTGTATATAAAAGAAAGTCCTACATATGGTCAGGTACAGCTCTTTCCTGGTCTTACTCTCAATACACCCTTTATCAATCCGCCAGTTTCTCAAGCACCGGAGACCATAGTTCAGGTACTGGGGGAGGAAGCCACGAGTAAACCGACCCCTCTTGAGACTGCCGCCTCGCACCCAAGACTCTGCAAAAGGCAATATCCAGTCCCTGACACTGTTCACCCACAGGGAGCTGTTCTCTGAGTCCAGGTCACCAAAATTGACTTTTAGGAACAAGGAGTCAAAGAACACCCTTGGATTTAACATATCCAGCCCACCCTCTCTCCTCTGCAGGTAGGTGATCCCTCTTTTTACTGGGTTTAACCTGTTCCCCCAAAGAAGCTGGAAGAACAGGCTAAAGAGCCTAGCCGAGAAAGATTCTGGCAAAGGAAAAACGACAGAGATATACAAGAAGACAGGGACCAGGTAAGTCTTCAGCATTTTAACCCTTTCTCTATAGGTCAGCCTCCAGTTCTTCCATCGCTGAACCTTTGCATTTCCGGTTTCCAACTTCTCCTCCCAATTTATCCTGGCGTTATCGTCCCTCCCAAATTTAACCCCTAAGATCTTAATATAGGTGGAGGCTTTCGCAAATTGTGGCAGGTCAAAGTCTGGATCAGAATCCAGTGTCCAGAAAGCTTGACTCTTCTCAAGGTTGACCAGAGACCCTGAGGCCTCCGAGTAGCTTCTGATGGCTGCCGACAACATCTGCACCTCACGAGGCTCAGATATCACCACAGTCACATCATCCGCGTAGGCGACAACACTCAGAGGCAAGCAGTGGGGGACCGGCACCCCCTGAAAATCACACTCCTGCAGCGACCTCAGGAACGGGTCTAAGGCAAACACATACAGCAGTGGACTCAACGGGCAACCCTGTCTCACCCCTGCCGCAACCCTGAACGTGCCACCCTGCCAACCATTGACCAGAGGAAAGCTCTCTGCCTCTCTGTACAAGGTTTTCAGCCAATCAATAAATTGTCCCGGAATACCGTACTTTGACAAAGTGGCCCATAGATACTCGTGGTCTACTCTGTCGAAGGCTTTAGCCTGGTCAAGACCAACAACATATCTCCCACACCTCAGAGCTTTACATCTCTCAAACATCTCCCTTATCGAGATGACTGCTCCAGAGATGTTCCGCCCTTTTACTGTGCCGAACTGACAGCCTGCCAACAGTGCCCGGGACAAACAGACTAATCTAGAGAAAAGGATTTTTGCCAGAATTTTCCTGTCGACATTCAAGAGGGCAATCGGCCTCCAGTTCTTGATGTCACTAGGCTCCTTACCTTTAGAAAGCAGAATTAGCGATGACACCCTCATGGACGGAGGCATCAGGTGATTTTCTAGACAATTTTTATAGACGTCCACGAGGATTGGAGCCAAGTGGTCTCTGAATTTCTTATAGAATTCTGCAGTAATACCGTCCGGACCTGGTGCCTTCTTCAGATGTAATTTATCAATGGCCACTTTAACTTCCTCCACCGTTAATTCTGCTGTTAAAGGAGAGAAGTCCAAATCATGAGTATCAGGGCCTGGAGTTGCCTCCAAGAATTGTGTCATCTTCTCTTTATCCAAAACCTTCTTCTGAAATAAGTCAGTATAGTAAGATCTCACCACCCCCAGGATACCCTCCCGAGATTCCTGCAAAACACCCTGGGAGTCAGTGAGACCTGTGACCACTTTGTTTACTACACGCTCCCGGCAGTTCTCAAAGGGATCAGGTGACCCTAAGGAACCATAATCACGTTCCAGAACCAGGGAGGTGTACCTGCTGTACTGATACTGCCTTATCTCAGATTTCAGTCGGTTTATCTTTTGTTGGTCCCCCCCATCTGCCGAATACAGTGACTCCAATTCTTTCCGCAGCTTGAGATACTGGCTGTACTTACTCTTCCCCTTCTTAAATGACAGTCTCCTCAAGAGGGATCTGATCTCCTCCTTGACGTCCTCCCACCAGTCAGCCATGCTATCATAAAAGTCCACTCTCTCTAGTTGTTGCTGAAAAAGAAAGTGGACACAATCCTGGACATAAGGATCCTCCAGGAGACTGGAGTTAAGTCTCCATAGCCCTCTACCAACATCTGGACGCTTCATGGATCCCAAACAGAATGACAAGGCCAAGTGATCAGAGAAAGGGACAATTTTCTCACACATCCCACTAACCACTTCTGTAGGGTTTACAAAAGCCATATCAATGCGACTTCTTCTGTCAGCACAGGAGTATGTAAATTTTGGCTTCCTACCACCCTGTATGAACACATCGCTGAGGCCTGCCTGCTGGATCATGCTATTTAGGACCTTGGAGTCCCTGGTCACTGCTCGGCCAGAGGATCTGTCACCCGATGTCCTAGTGACATTGAAATCTCCAGCCAACACCACTGGGACAGAGGTAAAAAGATACGGCTTAACCTCGTTAAATAACTGGACCCTTTCCGCCACTGACTGTGGACCATAGATATTAATGAGCCGGAGTCGTCTACCATGGATTGTGACCTCCAGGACCAGACATCGACCCATAATAACTTCTGTCAGTCTATGTATAGTCACATCATTGGTGGTGAACAATATAGCAACCCCGGCATAAGGCTCCACAGCCAGTGACCAGAAAGAAGGACCAGACCTCCATTCCCTCTCAGCCTCACGTAGAAGTCCTGATGTGGTCAGACGCGTCTCCTGTAAGAAGATGACATCTGCATCAAAAGATCTCAGGTGGTCATACACTATGTGCCTTGTCTTTCTTACTTTAATACTATTGACATTGCTGGAAAGCACTTTTAAAGAGAACCCGGCCATCATTACACAACACAAAAGGAAGAGCAGCGAGGTAATACCCATCATCATAGGTCGGAGTTGCCCTGCTTACCACCAGTCTCCATGTCTGATTCTACCTGGGACTCTACAGCATAGGGTTTCCTTTTGGTCGGAGGATCCTCAGTGTCCCCTTCACATTCATCATCTATTTTCTTCAGTTCTCTCTCATAATCTCCCTCAGATTCTGACAGTACTTCATACCTATTTGATATGACCATAACCTCTGCCCCCTTATGGACTTTCTTCCTGACACTCTCGGCCATGCTGTACTCAGGCTTACGGGAGGACTTGTCTTTTTTCCTCCTCTTGTTGCTCTTACTTTCCTCAAATACTGCTGGCGATGAAGAAGAGGCTACCTCTGACTGTTGCTGGCCCTCAGGGACAACCTCCATACTCCCCTGTGCAGTATCTGGGACCTCATGTTCTGGAGCTGCAGTACCTGATCCCTGCTGGACTTCTTGTGTGGTCAGAATTGACCCTGACATTAAGGCCTCCTCCTCTACAGCATCTGCCTCTAACAATTCCTCATCAGGAAGCTCCTTACAGACATTGTGCCATGCGTCCGGACAATCTCTGTGAGGGTGACCCATCGCACCACATAGATTACATCTGATGTTCTGACAATTTGCACTTATGTGACCGACCTCACCGCACAGATTGCACTTGACCACAGTGCACACACTCGCGACATGACCGGCTCTGCCACATTTAAAACACTTCCTGGGCTGACCTGGGTAGAAGCAGACGCCTTTCTCTCTCCCAATGAAGAAGGAGTTTGGTAGATGCCACGTGACATTATTATGCTGGCGCAGCTTCACCAAAACCTTCCACCCTCCAGTCCAGATACCATCATCATCTCGGTTCTTGGTGAGATCAGAGACCATGTCACAGTGTCTCCTGAGCCACACAACAATGTCCTGGGGAGGGACGGCTTCATTCCAGAAGAGGATATTAACAGTGACGGTATCTGGCTTGGATATTGGAATAAAAATAAATTTACTCCAATCGTCAGTGTCCCTGAACCTAGGGAAATTAGCCCAAAATCTATCCAGATTAGACATGACCTTAAAGCTGATGTCATAGCCCTGTCTATCTGGTAGATTAATGACTGCCAAGATGTCCGCTGGCACAAACCCCATCTGGCGACACAGGAGTTCTCGGACCACAAGCCTCCGATCTGGGAGGTCTTCTTTGGCGCCTCGATGTTTAAACCTCACTACATTCCTCCTTTTAAAGGCCTGACCTGTATAGTGAGCGCCGGAGGACAAAGATGGAGCACCACGGCTCCAGGCATTACTGGGGGGGACCTGGCGGGGTTCAGGGCCCTGACTTATTGGGGGGGTGTCTGCACTAGGGGGGCCACTCACACCTTCTGTGCTTGAGGGTAAAGGTGGAAAATCGCCCTCATTACTCTGTGGAGATTCCTCCAGCCCGTCCACCTCTATGCCATCCTCAGATATCTCCCATACAGACTGTACATTCCCCCCAGACACTGACCCCTCAGGTACATGTCCACCATCACCCCCAGTCTCCGCCCCAGCAGTAGAGATCTGCTCTGCCACCCCATCACCTGGATGTACGGATGCATGTCCATTGTCCTGCTGCACTGTGCCTCCTGGGACTTGTAGTGCTGGTGTCTGAGGTCCATGTGTCTCCTCAGGGATAGCTGCAGATCCTTGTGGCCGCTGTTGCAAACTGTCCTGTTTATAAATCTCTCCTTTTTGAAAGGAAAACTTTGCGGCTTGCAGCACAGGTCTTGTCGCTTGCTGGGCCTCCTCAGGGGTAACACTGGAATCCAGTTCAGCAGGAGAAAAAACAGATTCAAAGTTCAGGCCTTGGCTGGCAAAACGCTCCTGGTTCCTATAGGACTCAGCAAGTGGTCCCATCCTGTCCAGTACAATGTCTATCTGCTTTACCAGGTCACCAAGTTCCAAGCTGAGTGAGTGTAGCTTACGGTCGTACACGGCTGCACAGTTTGGATTTGCAGTCTTTAGCTTGTATACACAGTCAATCTCCATTTGCAGCATTTGTTTGTGTCCCATCAGCTCCTCCATGTTCCTCACCAGGGCAGGGATCTCCTCTGCTAGCTGCAGCTCAGGTGCACGGGTCTCTCTCGTTTGGGATCCAGTCTTGGGCAGCTTCTCAGGCTGTTTGAACTCAGCAGACCTGGAGCCTCCATCAGATTTCTCTGCAGATCTCTCTTGTGCCACATCCATAGATCTTTCATCATTTTTGCTGCTGCCACCTCCAGACTGAGACCTGGTGCGGCCTAAGCGTGCCATGGTCACCACCTCACACTGCTGCAGGTTCTGCTGTAATGTCAGCCTCTCCAGAGATGTCCTCCGCTGCCTGTGTGCTGGAGGGGTGAGCTGCACACCTGATGCATGTGCTGCGTCCTGTCTCACCTCCTGTGCACCCTGCAGGTTGGGATTGCCACTCACAGAAGATACCTTTTGGGGGTCACTATGCTGTACTGGACGCTGCATGGCTGGGCTGGAGGTCTGCTTCACATCACATCTCTGAGCTGTACTCACTGCGGCTGAATCCTTCTTTCTTTCTGGAACCACAACTGTTGCTCCATCTTTCTTACTTGCACTTAATGCACTGGTGTTTCTTCCATTCTGGTCATTTCTTGTCACAGGATTCACTTTTGGACTTGTAGCCATACTAGAGAAAGCCTGGGAGTTTCCTCCCAGTGGAGGCCTGGAAGCCTGGGCCTTGCTTGGGGAAGTTCCCCGCCCAGGGAGGCCCTTCCCTGGGCTTGCTCCAGACATGAGGAGAACCACCTACACACGTCCTCACAGCTAGGAGGCAGTATTATAGTAGTTATATTCTTGTACATAGGAGCAGTGTTATAGTAGTTATATTCTTGTACATAGGAGGTAGTATTATAGTAGATATATTCTTGTACATGGGAGCAGTATTATAGTAGTTATATTCTTGTACATAGGAGCAGTATTATAGTAGTTATATTCTTGTACATAGGAGGCAGTATTATAGTAGTTATATTCTTGTACATAGGAGCAGTATTATAGTAGTTATATTCTTGTACATAGGAGCAGTATTATTGTAGTTATATTCTTGTACATAGGAGGCAGTATTATAGCAGGTATATTCTTGTACATAGGAGCAGTATTATAGTAGTTATATTCTTGTACATAGGAGGCAGTATTATAGTAGTTATATTCTTGTACATAGGAGGCAGTATTATAGTAGTTATATTCTTGTACATAGAAGGCAGTATTATGGTAGTTATATTCTTGTACATAGGGGCAGTATTATAGTAGTTATATTCTTGTACATAGGGGCAGTATTATAGTAGTTATATTCTTGTACATAAGGGCAGTATTATAGTAGTTATATTCTTGTACATAGGGGAGGTATAATAGTAGTTATATTCTTGTACATAGGCAGTATTATAGTAGTTATATTCTTGTACATAGGAGCAGTATTATAGTAGTTATATTCTTGTACATAGGAGCAGTATTATAGTAGTTATATTCTTGTACATAGGAGGCAGTATTATAGTAGTTATAATTTTGTACATAAAAGCAGTATTATAGTAGTTATATTATTGTATATAGGAGCAGTATTATAGTAGTTATACTCTTGTACATAGGAGGCAGTATTATAGTAGTTATATTTTTGTACATAGGAGACAGTAATATAGTAGTTATATTCCTGTACATAGGAGGCAGTATTATAGTAGTTATATTCCTGTACATAGGAGCAGTATTATAGTAGTTATATTCTTGCACATAGGAGGCAGTATTATAGTAGTTATATTCCTGTACATAGGAGCAGTATTATAGTAGTTATATTCCTGTACATAGGAGCAGTATTATAGCAGTTATATTCTTGTACATGGGGGCTGTATTATAGTAGTTATATGCTTCTATATAGGAGCAGTATTTGTCATGGACTTACTGAGACATATGCTTTGATCTGACAGGTTTCCTTGTGGATTAATAGACGTCTGTGTTGTCTCTGATACTGGCCACACCTCTAACCTCCAAGTGTTGCTATTGTGGTCATTTAACTTTCCTTATTTATAGTTGCTTCTACCACAATACTCTGCGGTTTATGGATTCAGTGGTATCTCCTGCGTATGAACTCACATACTTTTGGGGTCTGTTCATACTGATAGCCAGTCAGGACTGTGACTAGGGATTTGACTAGGAGGTGTCCTTCTTTCTTACCTAGCTTTCAGGTCCTGTTCCTTGTTCCCTCTCCTTCTTCATCCGGTGTGGTGTCTCTCTTCCACACATGGGCGTGACAGTATTATAGTAGTTATATTCTTGTACATAGGAGCAGTATTATAGTAGTTTTATTCTTTTACATGGAAGCAGTATTATTGTAGTTATATTCTTGTACATAGGAGGCAGTATTATAGTACTTATATCCTTGTACATAGGAGCAGTATTATAGTAGTTATATTCTTGTACATAGGAGAAGTATTATAGTAGTGATATTCTTGTATGTAGGGGACAGTATTATAGTAATTATATTCTTGTACATAGCGGATATAGTTATATTTTTGTACATAGGAGACAGTAATATAGTAGTTATATTCTTGTACATAGGAGGCAGTATTATAGTAGTTATATTCCTGTACATCGGAGGCAGTATTATAGCAGTTATATTCTTGTACATGGGGGCTGTATTATAGTAGTTATATGCTTCTATATAGGAGCAGTATTTGTCATGGACGTACTGAGACATATGGACGTGGGTGACAGAAGACTGACAACACGTGCTTTGATCTGACAGGTTTCCTTATGGATTAATAGACGTCTGTGTTGTCTCTGATACTGGCCACAACTCTAACCTCCAAGTGTTGCTATTGTGGTCATTTAACTTTCCTTATTTATAGTTGCTTCTACCACAATACTGTGCGGTTTATAGATTCAGTGGTATCTGTGGTCTGCTGGTGTTTGGTTCTCAGCTGAGTTCCTGTTGCTGCCATAACTACTGGAAAGATAAGTGTTTCCTTTCCCTTTTGCATTTTGTTTTGTTTTATCTGTGCGTTGTTTTTCCCTTGCCCTTTGTTGTAGGCCTGAGGGAGACTCCTGTTCGTCCTTCCTTTCTGTAGGAACAGGTAGTCTCAGTCCTGTCACTATCGCCAGAGTCTTATAGGGTGAGTTGGGACTCTAGGTACTCCTGCGTATGAACTCACCTACTTTTGGGGTCTGTTCATACTACTTTCAGGTCCTGTTCCTTGTTCCCTCTCCTTCTTCATCCGGTGTGGTGTCTCCCTCCCACACACGGGTGTGACAATATTATAGTAGTTATGTTTTTGTACATAGGAGCAGTATTATAGTAGTTATAATCTTTTACATGGAAACAGTATTATAGTAGTTATATTCTTGTACATAGGAGCAGTAATATAGTAGTTATATTTTTCTACATAGAAGATAGTATTATAGTAGTTATATTCTTGTACACATGAGCAGTATTATAGTAGTTATACTCTTGTACATAGGAGGCAGTATTATAGTAGTTATATTCTTGTACATAGGAGCAGTATTATAGTAGTTATATTCTTGTACATAGAAGCAGTATTATAGTAGTTATACTCTTGTACTTAGGAGCAGTATTATAGTAGTTATATTCTTGTACATAGGATCAGTATTATAGTAGTTATATTCTCCAAAATTATTATATAATGGAGGATGTATTTTTTTTTGTTTTTACTAAAACAGATGTGACAGGAGAGCTGATAAGTAGAGTTGAGCAGACACCTGGATGTTCGGGTTCGACGGGTTCGGCCGAACTTCACAAAAAAGTTTGAGTTCGGGACCCAAACTTGACCCAAACTTTACATCGAACCCCAACCCTATTGAAGTCAATGGGGACCCAAACTTTTGAACACCAAAATGGCTCTAAAAAAGTCATGGAAAGGGCTAGAGGGCTGCAAATGGCAGCAAAATGCGGTTAAGAGCATGGCAAGTGCTCTGCAAACAAATGTGGATAGGTAAATGACTTAAAATAACATAAAATATGTAAAAAAAAATTATAATAATCTTGATCTAGGAGGAGGAGGTCCATATAGAGTAGGAGGTTGAGGAGGCGGTGGATGTGGCAGTGGAGGTGGAAGCGGCGGTGGAGGAAGAGGAGGTAGCCAACAGTAGTTTTTGGTTGAAATTTTTATTTTATTTTTTATTAGGGTACACCACAAAGCATTGGGAAATATAACCTGTGATAACCCCCTCCAGCCATGCTAAACAAACGTTCAGACAATACACTGGCTGCAGGGCAGGCCAGCATCTCCAAGGCGTAAAGGGCAAGCTCTGGCCATGTGCCCAATTTGGAGAGCCAAAAGTTGAAGGGGGCAGACCCATCAGTCAGTACGTGTAGGCGTGTGCACACATACTGCTCAACCATGTCGCACATCCCCGTTACGTCCATGATCCAATTGGATAATTTTAGAAATTTAAGTCCCTGTCACCTATGCAGAGCAGGGGTTTTTGAACGGAAAAACTGGGTTCATGTCACCCATAAATTGAACAGACGATTTTAAAAAAATTAGGTCCCTGTCACCTATGCAGAGCAGGGGTTTATTCACGGCAAAAATGTTAAAATGTTACCTGACAATGTAACAGACGATTTTTTGAAATTTATGTCCCTGTCACCTATGCAGAGCAGAGGTTTATTTTTGGCAAAAATTGTAAAATGTCATCTAAGAATGTAACAGAAGCTTTTGCACCCTGCTCCCTCTTTTGCTGTGCTGGTGGCTCTTTGCGACCACCGCCTCTTCCTCTGAACTACACAGGTCACTCGCATGACCTTGATTCCATGTGGGGTCTAGTACCTCATCATGCTCCACATCATCTTCCACCCAGTCTTCACCCCTGCCCTCATTGTTGGTCTGCACACTGCAGAAAGCCGCAGCAGTTTGCACCTGGGTTTTGTCATCATCAGAGACGTGCTGCGATTGTCCTCATCCTGAAACATAAGTGGTTGGGCATCAGTGCACTAAATTTCCTCCACTTCTCGTACAGGGCTATGTGGATGGCCCTGGGAAACCCTGCTAGAAAAGTCATTAAAAAAGCAAAAGAGACTGTTCCATGACTTGGGGCTCAGACTGCTTGGCTGATTTGCAAGGGGGTGAGGTGAAGGACTGATGGACATCGGCTGCAGGTGCCAACTGTGGTCTTTCAGCAGGAGACTGGGTGGGAGACAATGTGAAGGAACTGGAGGCACTGTCAGCAACCCAATCTACTAACGCCTGTACTTGTTCTGGCCCAGGGGCGTAACTAGAAGTGACTGGGCCCCACAGCAAATATTTGTAAGGGCCCCCATCAGCGCGCTTCGCGCCTCCCTCCTCCTGTGTAAACCCCACTCCTTTGGCACAGTGTAGCGGTATACTGTATATTGTGTGGCACAGTGTAGAGGTATACTGTATATTGTGTGGCACAGTGTAGAGGTATACTGTATATTGTATGGCACAGTGTAGAGGTATACTGTATATTGTGGGGCACAGTGTAGAGGTATACTGTATATTGTGTGGCACAGTGTAGGCTATGTGTGTTTAACATAAACATATTTCATATGAAAACTTACAATTACTTGGCTTGGCCCTTGGAGATCTCGGACACCACTTAAACACTTGGCCGGGGGCTCGGCGGAGCTGATGTTGTGCTTTATCCTAATGAGAAAGATTTCATAATAAGGATTTGGAGAAGGGGCAGAGGAATAGCAGAGCAGGGAGAGGCCGGTGCTGCTACTAGGGGGTCATACCATGGGGGAGTAATAAAGCCCACCATAATGCCCCCCAGTAGAAATAATTCTCCTTATAATGTGACAGTGCAAAAAATACCCCCTTGTAATTTCCCCAGTTGTGCTAATGTCCCCATAGTGCCCCCATAATGTCCCAGTATAAAATGCCCCTATATAGTGCCCCCAGTAAATTCCCCCATAGTGCTCCTCTCCCCCCTTCCTGCTAGTGCCCCACATAATGTACCAGTATAAAATGCCCCATATATAGTGCCCCAGTAGATGCCCCTCAGTGTCCGGCCTCTGATAGGCTGCCGGCCTAGTGTCCCCCATAATGCCCCCCAATAATGTGCCAGTAAGTGTCCCCATAGATGCCCCCCATCATGTGCCAGTATCAAGTGCCTCTCTCCCCCCCACATGTCCCAGTATCATAGTGCCATATCCCCCCCCAATGTGTCAGTATAAAGTGCTTCTCTCCTTCCCACCCCCCATGTGCCAGTATCATAGTGCCAAACACCCCATGTGCCAGTATCAAGTGCCTCTCTCTTCCCCCCCATGTCCCAGTATCATAGTGCCATCTCCCCCCCAAAAATTGGCAGTATCAAGTGCCTCCCCCCATGTGCCAGTATCAAGTGCCAACCCCCCCCCCCCACGTGCCAGTATCAAGTGCCTCTCTCTTCCCTCCTCATGTCCCAGTATCATAGTGCCATCTCCCCCAAAAAAGTGCCAGTATCAAGTACCTCTCTCCCCCCCATGTGCCAGTATTATAGTGCCAAACCCACCCATGTGCCAGTATCAAGTGCCAACCCCCCCCCCACGTGCCAGTATCAAGTGCCTCTCTCCCCCCCGATGTCCCAGTATCATAGTGCCATCTCCCGCCACCCCCCAAAAAAGTGTCAGTATCAAGTGCCTCTCCCCCCCATGTGCCAGTATCAGATGCCAACCCCTCTCACCCCCCTCCCAGGTGCAAGTATCAGGTGTCAACCCCCCTCCCCCCATTGTCACGGACGGTGTACAGGAAACAAGACAAAGCAACATGCATATATGACTGAGTGGATCCAAAGCTAAGGAACCAAAAGGGAGACCCCTGCACAAGACCTGAGACTTTCCCTGGCTGCTCAGCCTATGCAAAGATCCGAAAGGTGGAAGGTTGCATATCCACGTACCTCGACTATATAACCCCTGAACACCCTACAATAGTGAGGGGACACGACCACCGGCTCCCTACACCAGACACGGAGGGAGTCAGGGTCACCTGGGATCCAGCAAACAGAAAATAACAGATAAATGTTCAGCACTTAACTTTGTAGCAGACTGGAAAACAAGATCAGCATGCACACACACTCCAGGAAGAAGTATAAGCCGCCCAGTAATGCACCATGGGGAGGAATTTAAAGGGAAGCAATCAGTCCAACTCCATGACAGCTGAGAGAGGCTAACGAGATGAGGAACTGAACAGCACAACAAAGAGAACTCAAGGAGGAGGTTCTGAAAGGCCTCTGTCAGAGCTTCTCAGCTGTCTGGTTGTGACAGTACCCCTCCCTCTACGAGTGGACTCCGGACACTCAGAGCCCACCTTCTCAGGATGGGACCTATGGAAAGCCCTGATGAGACGAGAGGCCTTAATGTCCGTCACTGGGACCCACATCCTCTCCTCAGGACCATAACCCTCCCAATGAACAAGGTACTGAAGAGAACCGCGGACAAGACGAGAATCCACAATCCTAGAGACCTGAAATTCAAGATTCCCATCAACCATAATCGGAGGAGGAGGCAAAGGCGAGGGTACAATGGGTTGAACATAAGGTTTCAATAAGGACTTATGAAAAACATTATGGATCTTCCAAGTCTGAGGAAGATCAAGACGGTAGGCAACAGGATTGATGACAGACAGGATTTTGTAAGGCCCAATAAACCTAGGACCCAACTTCCAGGAGGGAACCTTCAATTTGATATTCTTGGTAGACAACCACACCAGATCACCAACATTCAGGTCCGGACCAAGCACACGTCTCTTATCTGCCACACGCTTATATCTCTCACTCATGCTCTTTAGATTATCCTGAATCTTTTGCCAAATAGATGACAAAGACGAGGAGAATCTGTCCTCATCAGGTAAACCAGAAGACCCCTCTCCCGAGAAAGTCCCAAACTGCGGATGAAACCCATATGCACCAAAAAATGGTGACTTATCAGAGGACTCCTGACGACGGTTATTTAAAGCAAACTCAGCAAGGGACAAAAAAGAACACCAATCCTCTTGATTCTCCGCCACAAAACAGCGCAGATATGTCTCCAGATTCTGATTGACGCGCTCTGTCTGGCCATTCGACTGCGGGTGGAAAGCAGAAGAGAATGACAACCGAACCCCCAAGCGAGAACAGAAAGCCTTCCAGAATCTGGAAACAAACTGCGTGCCCCTATCAGAGACTATGTCTGAAGGAATACCGTGCAATTTGACAATGTGATCAATAAATGCCTGCGCCAGCGTCTTAGCATTGGGCAAACCAGGAAAAGGGATGAAATGCACCATTTTGCTAAAACGGTCCACCACCACCAGAATCACAGTCTTCCCCGAGGAACGAGGCAGGTCCGTTATAAGTCCATGGACAGATGTGTCCAAGGACGGGAAGGAATGGGTAAGGGAAGGAGAGGACCTGATGGCCGTGAATGAGGGACTTTAGGCACGAGCGCAAGTCTCGCAGGCTGCCACAAAACCCTCAACCGACTTACGAAGCGCAGGCCACCAGAATCTCCGAGCGATGAGATCCAGTGTGGCTCTTGCCCCCGGGTGCCCAGCAAGGACCGTATCGTGGTGTTCCTTAAAAATCTTGTGTCTTAAAGCGAGAGGCACAAACAACCTCCCAGGAGGACAAAGATCAGGAGCCTCTGACTGGGCTGCCTGCACCTCTGCCTCCAATTCAGAAAAAAGAGCAGAGACCACCACACCTTCAGCCAAAATGGGACCCGGGTCTTCAAAATTCCCGCCTCCCGGAAAACAACGTGACAGGGCATCTGCCTTCACATTCTTAACTCCAGGGCGGAACGTGACCACAAAATTAAACCTAGAAAAGAACAAAGACCATCTGGCCTGTCTCGGGTTCAGACGCTTGGCTGACTCCAAGTAGGCCAGATTTTTATGGTCAGTAAATACGGTAATAGGGTGTCTGGCTCCCTCTAGCCAATGGCGCCATTCCTCAAAAGCCAACTTGATGGCCAACAATTCCCTATCTCCCACATCGTAATTTCTCTCTGCGGAGGAGAGTTTTTTCGAGAAAAAGGCACACGGTCGCCATTTGGCAGGAGAGGAACCCTGAGACAAGACCGCCCCCACACCCACCTCAGAAGCATCAACCTCAACTATGAAGGGTAAAGAAATATCAGGTTGCACCAAGATGGGAGCGGAAGCAAAACTCTCCTTGATATTAGAAAAAGCCTTACGCGCCTCTACTGACCAAGAAGAAAAATCTACCCCCTTTCTGGTCATATCAGTGAGTGGTTTAACAATAGAGGAATAATTCAAAATAAACTTCCTGTAATAATTGGCAAAGCCCAAAAACCGCATCAGCGCCTTCTGATTCTCAGGAAGCTCCCACTCAAGCACAGCGCGGACCTTCTCGGGGTCCATGCGAAAACCAGAAGCGGAGAGAAGAAACCCCAGAAATTGAATTTCTGGAACCGCAAACACACATTTTTCCAGTTTCGCATATAATTTATTCTCCCGCAGGATGAGCAAGACCTGACGTAAATGTTCCTTATGAGTTTTGAAATCAGGAGAAAAAATCAAAATGTCATCCAAATACACTAATACAAATTTTCCCATCAAATGATAAAAAATGCTGTTCACGAAATGCTGAAAAACGGCTGGGGCATTCATCAAACCAAAAGGCATAACCAAATTCTCAAAATGGCCCTCAGGGGTATTGAAGGCCGTCTTCCATTCGTCTCCTTCTCTGACCCTGACCAGGTTGTATGCCCCTCTTAGATCTAATTTGGAAAAGACTTTAGCCCCAACAACCTGGTTAAACAGGTCCGGGATCAGAGGAAGCGGATAAGGGTCACGAATAGTGATACTGTTCAGCTCCCTGAAATCCAGACAAGGTCTTAAAGAACCATCTTTTTTCTTAACAAAGAAAAAACCAGCGGCAACAGGTGACTTCGAGGGTCGTATGTGTCCTTTTCTCAGACTCTCAGAGATATAAGCACGCATAGCGATCCTCTCAGGTTGGGAAAGATTGTATAAACGAGATTTAGGCAGTTTGGCGCCTGGGATGAGATTAATAGGGCAATCGTACTCCCTGTGCGGGGGCAAATCCTGAACTCCACTCTCAGAGAAGACATCCGAAAATTCAGAGAGAAAAGATGGTACAGTCTTAGTAGCAACCTCAGAAACAGATGTCGTGAGGCAATTCTCTCTGCAAAAGTCACTCCAACCATTTATTTGCCTCGCTTGCCAATCAATGGTGGGGTTATGTTTAGTGAGCCAGGGTAGCCCCAACACTAGAGGAGTAGGCAAACCGCTAAGGACGAAACATGACACATCCTCAACATGAGCATCACTCACAATTAAACGGATATTGTGAACTATGCCCTTTAATGATTTCTGAGAAAGTGGAGCGGAATCAATAGCAAAAACAGGAATATCCTTTCCCAAAGTGCGCACCTGGAAACCATGAGTTATCGCAAATTGATTATCAATGAGATTGACCGCTGCTCCACTATCCACAAAAATCTCACAAAAAATGTTCTTGCTCTCTAGCGCCACCCTAGCCGGCAGGACAAAACGGGAACTACAAGCAAACGGAAAACCTTCAATTTCCGCCTCAACCCTGCCAATAGTAACAGACGGAACATTTTTAAAAGATTTTTTCCTGTTTGTTTCTTTATTACTCCCAGAAAACTGCCTGAATCTCCTAGAGGGACAAATATTTGCCAAATGATTTATACCTCCACAACAAAAACAAACCCTCCCATGCGAGCTGAATCTTCTATTGTCAGAAGCAATCAACCCCAGCTGCATGGGCTCCTGCTCAGAAGGGGCTGACAGCGACTGAGACCCCTGCGCACAGAATGGGACCGCTGCACTGTCCTGGGACTGAGTATGACAGGAAGGGGACATCTCTCCTCTCTCTCTAAGACGCCTGTCAATACGAACGGCCTGAGACATAGCAGAGTCCAAAGAAATAGGCCTCTCATGAAAGGCAAATGCATCTTTCAATCCCTCTGAAAGACCATGGCAAAATTGACTTCGGAGTGCAGCATCATTCCAACCAGTATCAACTGCCCATCTCCGAAATTCTGAGCAGTATATTTCTGCGGATTGTTTACCCTGGCATAATAGACGTAGTCTAGACTCAGCCAGAGCAATACGATCCGGATCATCATATATCTGACCCAGGGCTAAAAAGAATTCATCCACTGAACGGAGAGGCCGTGCCCCCTCCGGCAGCGAAAAGGCCCAGGACTGAGCGTTACCCCTGAGCAGCGATATAATGATCCCCACCCTCCGTTCCTCATCACCAGAGGAATGGGGAAGAAGGCGAAAATGGAGTTTGCAAGCCTCTCTAAAACGCACAAAATTCTCACTACCCCCGGAGAACGTATCCGGGAGCGAGATCTTAGGCTCAGAACAAACTCCATGAACGCAAGCTGAACCGGTCACTTGAAGCTGAGAAAAAGTCTTACGGAGATCAGCTACCTCCAATGAAAGACCCTGGAAGCGTTCAGCCAAAAGTGAAACCGGATCCATGCTTGAGACGGTTTTGGCGGCTTATAATGTCACGGACGGTGTACAGGAAACAAGACAAAGCAACATGCATATATGACTGAGTGGATCCAAAGCTAAGGAACCAAAAGGGAGACCCCTGCACAAGACCTGAGACTTTCCCTGGCTGCTCAGCCTATGCAAAGATCCGAAAGGTGGAAGGTTGCATATCCACGTACCTCGACTATATAACCCCTGAACACCCTACAATAGTGAGGGGACACGACCACCGGCTCCCTACACCAGACACGGAGGGAGTCAGGGTCACCTGGGATCCAGCAAACAGAAAATAACAGATAAATGTTCAGCACTTAACTTTGTAGCAGACTGGAAAACAAGATCAGCATGCACACACACTCCAGGAAGAAGTATAAGCCGCCCAGTAATGCACTATGGGGAGGAATTTAAAGGGAAGCAATCAGTCCAACTCCATGACAGCTGAGAGAGGCTAACGAGATGAGGAACTGAACAGCACAACAAAGAGAACTCAAGGAGGAGGTTCTGAAAGGCCTCTGTCAGAGCTTCTCAGCTGTCTGGTTGTGATACCCATGTGCCAGTATCAAGTGCCTCCCGCCCCCCATGGCAGTAACAGTCGGGTATTAAAATATAATAATAAACACTTATGCGATGCAGCCTCTCCCTGTGTCCCGCCATGTATGGAGTCAGTGCTTGTATATCAGAAAAGTTTCTGCTGGGATTCAAACCCACGACCTTCTGTATCAGAGGGCCCAGCACACCCAGCACTGCTACATCTAATACACATGACAGCTGCACCAGCACACTCAGCTCTACTATATCTCTATATATGACAGCGGCCAAAGCACACCCAGCTCTGCTACATCTATATATCTCTAAGTATTACTATACAGTAGATAGATATATAGAGATATAGCAAAGCTGAGTGCGCTGGGGCAGCTGTCATGTGTATAGATGTAGCAAAGCTGGGTGTGTTTGGGCAGCTGTCATGTGTATAGATGTAGCAGAGCTGGGTTTGCTGGGGCAGCTGTCATATATAGAGATATAGTAGAGCTAAGTGTTCTGGTGCAGCTGTCATGTGTATTAGATGTAGCAGAGGTGGGTGTGCTGGGGCAGCTATCATATATAGAGATATAGCAGAGCTGAGTGTGCTGGGACAGCTGTCACATAGAGATATAGCAGTGCTGGGTGTGTTGGGGCAGCTGTCATGTGTATAAATGTACACTTAGCCAGCTATAACAGTAGAAGTCTCATATTTCTTCAATCACTGGCAATGCAGCATTTATGGCTGTGTGTGTAAATGCTCTGTCTATGATACATGGAGGTTGTGGGTTCGAATCCCAGACACTTCAGGAGACAGTAAGATTAGATCACATTAGCGAGGGGGCCCTGAACATTAACACAAGAATCCATTATATTTAACTAACTTGAAAATAAACTGTCACACACGCTGCTGGGGGCGCCGGGCCCCGAAGCAGCTGTTTCCCCGGTAGTTACGCCACTGTTCTGGCCTCACCATTCGTAGAGCCGCATTCGGCCCTAGCAAATAACGCTGAAGATTCTGTCGCCTACTCGCACCTGGGGAAGGTGTTTCACTTGTGCGTGTAGCTGGCACAGATCGACCATGTCTTCTCCCTGCAACAGCAGCACCACCACCTGGGCCACGTCCCTTATTTGACGCTCTCCTCATTCTTTGCGTTCACCCACCAAACTAACAGATGGTTTATGTCAGGTGACAATGTAACCGCCAATAGTCAACAATTAGGTTCACTGAGAGTAAGGCAGTGCCGGTGTCATAAAGAGAAAAAAATATCTTGAGGTCACACAACAGTGTGACAGGCCAATTTTATACAATTACTTCACAGTTACAAAAAATGTTAATTTGTCAACCAACAATGTAACTGGTTGTATTTGACTGTGACAAATGCACCAAAGGCCCCAGATGTAGGGTCTTACACAAAATAGGTGTTTTTTTAAGCCCAGAATATAACTGCAGTATTTAAAGCTTGTATTGGACTGTCAGAAATGCAGCAAAGGCCGCAAATGTATTATCTTCCCCAAAATGGGTGTTTTGTTTTTTTAAATCCAGAATATAACAGCAGTATCTAACGCTTGTATTTGACTGTGACAAATGCAGCAAAGGCCCCAGATGTAGGGTCTTGCAAAAAATGGGTGTTTTTTTAATACCAGAATATAACAACAGTATCTAACGCTTGTATTGTACTGTCAGAAATGCAGCAAAGGCCCCAAATGTAGTGTCTTGCACAACATAGGTGTTTTTTTAATACCAAAATATAACAGCAGTATCTAACCCTTGTATTAGACTGTTAGAAATGCAGCAAAGGCCGCAAATGTATTATATTGCCCAAATGGGTTCTTTTTAATACCCAGAAATACAGCAAATGCCCCAAATGTAGGGTCTTTTTTTTTTTTTTAAACCCAGAATTTAACTGCAGTATTTACAGTTTGTATTTGACTGTCACAAATTCAGCAAAGGACCCGAAATGTATTATCTTGCAAAAAATTAGTGTTTTTATAAACCCTGAATATAACTGCAGTATTTAAAGCTTGTATCTGACTGTCACAAATGCACATATGCTGTGCTGGTGCACTGAACTTGCACAAAATGTCCGCCAACGCCCACCCAACTAACTGGGCTGAGGGCAGGGTAAAAAAGTGGTGCATTGCACCCACAAAATAAAATTGCTGTAGATCGCAGAGTTAACAAGCACTTCTGATAACATATTCTGTCCTATTCTCTCCCTCACAGCAGCAGCATCCTCTCCCTACACTAGTAACAGCAAAGTGACGTGCAGCGCTACGTGACTGCAGCTTATATAGAGCCTGGGTCACATGCTACACTGGCTAATCACAGCCATACGAATAGTAGGCATGGCTGTGATGGCTTCTAAGGGCACAAGAGTTAAATGCTTGTTGATTGGCTGCCCTGCAGCCTTTAAAAAAACGCCATTAAATCGCCAAACACCGAACTCGAACCCAAAGTTTTACTGAAAAGTACGGGTCGGGTTCGGGGTCCAAAAATCCTAAAGTTCGGTACGAACCCGAACTTTACAGTTCGGGTTCGCTCAACCCTACTGATGAGTCTTCTTTAAGAGATAGCATCTGTACAGAAAACCAGTGATGTCAATGTCCCCTTTATGAGACCATAACAGGTATGCACTGTACAGGGAAGGTTTTGCTGCTGCAAAGGACTTACATTAAGCTGGGTCTACAAAGCCCGAGGAGCAGCTGATTATTGGGAAAGAAGCGTTCCTTCCTGACAACTGTCTGCTCGTTCAGTGGGGGTGAAGCTCTGTATTTACATGCAGCGATCATCTCCACAGTATGAGAAGAGGCGATCACTAATCCTCATACAGCTGCATTGTTTCTGGACACCACAATCTGTTGCCCAGGAATGATAATTTACTTGCCTGTACAAACAACTGTTTAACTAGATGAACAAGTGTTTCGCTCGTTCATCGGGTAATCGTCTCCACCTTTAGACGGGCAGAATATGGGGAAAGAGTCTTAGTAGGAACATTCATCCCTAATTATCTGCCTCACAATCGGGCCATGTTAATCCAGCATTATTCCTTATTTCGGCTTTATCCACAGATCCCATAAGGTGCACCTTCTCCCCTGCACCAATGCACTTTATAGGAGTACTATTTTAAGCAACCAAGGATAAACTTGGGCAGAGCATGAGCATTATTATTATTTTTTGGTGGTCTTTGAATCCATGTGTTATTCACTGCCCCCTAGGGCCATGAACCAGCAATTTTTTGCCCTCTTTTATTGACATATTTCAGTTTGGGGGAGCTAATAATTATGTATAAATATATCAGGGGTCAGTACAGAGATCTCCCCCATCATCTAATTATTCCCAGGACGGTGACTGTGACGAGGGGACATCCTCTGCGTCTGGAGGAAAGAAGGTTTGTACACAAACATAGAAGAGGATTCTTTACGGTAAGAGCAGTGAGACTATGGAACTCTCTGCCTGAGGAGGTGGTGATGGTGAGTACAATAAAGGAATTCAAGAGGGGCCTGGATGTATTTCTGGATTGTAATGATATTACAGGTTATAGTTATTAGATTTCTGGAGAGGCCGTTGATCCAGGAAGTTATTCTGATTGGAGTCAGGAAGGATTTTTTTCCCCTTAAGTGGTGAAAATTGGCTTCTATCTCACAGGCATTTTTAGCCTTCTTCTGGATCAACTTGCAGGATAACAGGCTGATCTGGAAGGACAGATGTCTTTTTTTAGCCTAACAAACTATTACTATGTTATAGTTTATTTGTGAGGTCAGGATAATCTCCTTTCACATCGGGTTACCATGAGAACAAATTGTTGGGAGGTCCATCGGTGGTAGTCCTGCACTGATCCCTGATCCCATTAGGAGCCATTTCCATACCTTATATTTATTACCTCTATCTTGACTACAAATATCCTATTGTTTTGTGTATACAGCTCCTATTTGGACCATGGTTACAGGCTACAAAAAATAATAATCCTGTATGATTATGTAGTCATAAGGCTGCATTACATTAAAATATTTTGCAGGCAATTGTCAGGGTGGAAGCGTCCCTTCACAGCATTCACCTGCTCCTTCACAATATGGGGAGAAGTGATCGCTAATGCCGTCGTTCGTCCTGACTTGTTGATTTCCGGCAGTGGATAGTGATTAGACAGCACGATCTGCCATCGACAAGTGATGATTTTTTAGCCTGATTAAAAATGTGGATTGCCCGATAAATGAGTGTTTGCTCGTTCATCGGGTAATCGGCAGCAGTAAAAGGGTTCATTCACACGTCCTTAAGTGTTTTGTGGATCCGCAAATTGCGGATCTGCAAAACACGGACACCTGCAATGTGCGATCCACAATTTGCGGACCGCACATCACAGACACTATAATAGAAAATGCCTTTTCTGGTCCGCAATTGCGGACAAGAATAGGACATGTTCTATTTTTTTCAGGAACGAAATTGCGGATCCCAAAAAAACGGATCCCGAAAAAACGGATGCGGATCCTGAAAATTCGGATGCGGATCCAATGTGGATTTGCATCCGTTCCAGCCCCATTGAAAGTGAATGGGTCCGCAAATTGTGGAACGAATGTGGACCCAAATTACAGACGTGTGAATGGACCCTTACACTGCCAGATCATTGCTAAAGAGTTTTCCTACAAACGCTCATTAGCAATGCTCTGGCCGACTATCGGGCAGTCTAATACGGCTCATACTTACTTTTTGTCCTTGACTTTTTGCTAATCTAGCGAAATTTAGAACTACAGGATCATTAGTCTGTTAAACAACACTCAATGCCAAGAAGCTGATGGAAAAGCAAATCCAATTTCAGAGTGAATGAAAAAGAAAAATTACATGTTATGATTAATAGCAAATGATTCTTTACAGTTATGATAGTTAGAGATGAGCAAATTTCTCAATAAATTCTATTTGGATGGTTCCCTGAATTTCCCTAAAACATTTGATTCAATCCGAATTTATGGGAATTGCGTGAGGAATTTCATTAGTCGTCAACACAGTGGCCCAGTCACAGAGTGGTAAGGGTGGGAATTGCATGAGGAATTGATTGAGGCCTGCGATACACCGGATCCCACAAAATACAGATTGAGAGGTGCAATATACCTGCTTCCACCAAATATTGATTCAGGGGTTCTATATACCTCTCTCCACAAAATACTGATTGAGGGGTGTGATATACCTAGTAATAGTACATAAGGCCGAAAAATACCTGTTTCTAGAAAATACTTAGGGTTACTTAGGGGTTCTTAATACCTGGTTCCACAAAAAATACTGATTAAGGGGTTTGATATACCTGTTTCCACAAAATATTGTTTGAGGGGTGCGATATACCTGCTTTTACAAAATACTGATTAAGGGGTTCTATATACCTGCATTCACAAAATACTGATTGAGGGGTGCGATATTCCAGCTGCCACAAAATACTGATTAAGGGGTTTGATATGCCTGCTTCCACAAAATACAGATTGAGGGGTAATACTGATTGAGGGGTTTGATATACCTGCTTCCACAAAATACTGATTGAGGGGTGCAATATACCCGCTTCCACCAAATATTGATTCAGGTGTTCTATATACCTATTTCCACAAAATACTAATTGAGGGGTGGGATATACTTGCTTCTACAAAATGCTAATTAAGGGGTTCTTTATACCTGCTTCCACAAAATACTGATTAAGGGGTGCGATATACCTGCTTCCACCAAATACTGATTGAGGCCTACGATACACCGGCTTTCGCAAAATACTGATTGAGGGGTGCGATATACCTGCTTCCACCAAATATTGATTGAGGCCTACGATACACCGTCTTTCACAAAATATTGATTGAGGGGTGCGATATACCTGCTTCTAGAAAATACTGATTAGGGGTTCTATATACCTGCTTCCACAAAATACTGATTGAGGGGTACAATATAACTGCTTTCACAAAATACTGATTGAGGAATGCGATATAACTGCTTCTACAAAATACTGATTAAGGGGTTCCATGTACCTACTTCACAAAATACTGATCGAGGGGTGCGATATACCTGCTTCTACAAAATACTGATTGAGCGGTGCGATATACCTGCTTCCACCAAATATTTATTGAGGCCTGCGATACACCGGCTTCCACAAAGTACTCATTGAGGGGTGCGATATACCTGCTTTCACCAAATATTGATTGAGGCCTGTGATACCCTGGCTTCCACAAAATACTGATTGAGGGGCGCGATATACCTGCTTCTACCAAATATTGATTGAGGCCTGCAATACAACGGCATCCACAAAATACTAATTGAGGGGTGCGATATACCTGCTTCCACAAAATATAGATTGAGGAGTGTGATATACCTGCTTCCACCAAATTGTCACGGATGGTGTTGCAGAAAACTAGAAGTCACCAATAAAGATCCAACTGACTTGATCCCAAACTAAGGAACATATGGGTGAGCCCTAAAAAAGCCCTAGAGCTCTCCCTGACTGCTCAGCCCATGCAAAGATCTTAATGATAGAAAATTGCATGCTCTCGTACCTAGACTGGGTGACACCTGAAAACCCTACAATAGTGAGGGGACATGACCACCGGCTCCCTGCACTTAATACAGAGGGAGTCAGGGTCACCTAGAATCAAGCCAACAGGAAAACACAAATAAAGGAAAAGACTTATCTGAGAAACCAGCAGTTGCAGCATCTAGCAGTGAGCACAATCCAGGAAGTTGTATAACCCGCAATGTGATGCAGTATGGGAGGGGATATAAAGGGATGCAATCAGTGCAACTAGATGACAGCTGAGAGAGGGAAACGAGATGACAAAACAAAACCAAAACAAAAGAACCTCAAGCAAGAGGTACTGAAGAATGTCTGTCAGAGCATCTCAGAGATCTGGTGGTGACACAAATATTGATTCAGGTGTTCTATATATCTGTTCCCACAAACTACTGTAGGAACAGAACAATGCGGCGCACCCGCCCATTATTAAAAGCCCCTCCTACATATAATAGGCCACTCCCAACAAACACTGTACAGCTGAAATTCTATTGTTGAGGCCTGTCTCTACACATCATACGGAGAGGGGAGGCCTGTCCTGGCTGCACTGCCTGCTTCACATTATACAATAAACAGCAGGCTACAGCCAGGAAGCTCCTCCGCTCTCCTCCCTCCCCAGATCCTGCTCAAGGCCTGTGGTTCTCCCCTACCATCTGCCACCCGCCCGTGGTCTGCTGCCCCCTTTCGCCGTCCTCACCCAGCTCTGAATCCTCCTTCTGCAAATGGCAGGGGAGGAGCCGGAGCATCTCCTCTCCTACATAGCGCCCCATACCTCTTACATCCAGTGATGTCACCTTTGTTGTAGACGTTCTCTTTCTTCATCTTCTCCATTCAGACCAGACCGCCATGATGATTTTTCAGCCATCTCCGGTCTCTGCATAGATTAACAAACAGACATTAGTTTCCCACGTTTCCATCATCTTCACATCTTCTGAACACCCTTTCCTGCCACCCCCAATACTATACTGCAGAAACAGTCCCCCTGGAAATACTACTACCACACAGATAGTGCCCCAATACTGTGCCCGCTGTGCCCCCAATACTATACTGCAGAAACAGTCCCCCTGGAAATACTGCTACCACACAGATAGTGCCCCCTTTAACAATTATTGGCACACAGTGCTCTAAAAAAATAACTGCGCCCAGACACTAATAGTATAAAGATAATGTCCCCCAAAAATTATTGTGCTAAGCTGATACTGTGGCAGGGTGCCCCCAAAGTAACAGTGCTCCCCAAAATAGAAATAATTATCTGCCAGAGCCCACTTAGTGGTAATAATGCCCCTATAGTGTCCATACTAGTAATCATGTTCCTCATAGCCCCCCAGTAGTAGCAAAGCTCCGCATAATACCTCCTAGAACTAATAATTCTCCCTACAATATGACAGTACATGAAATACCCCCGCTTAGTGCCCGCTGTTGAGCTAATGTCCCCATAATGTATGCCAGTATAAAATACCCCTATATAGTGCCCCAGTAAATGCCCTCCTAGTGCTCCTCTCCCCCTTCCCCATAGTGTCCCCCATAATATGCCAGTAAAAAATGCCCCTTCTAAGTGCCACCATATGCCCCATAGTGCTCCTCTCCCCCATAGTGCCCCCAAATAATGCCCCATAGTGCCGCTCTCCCCTATAGTGCCTCCCATAATGTGCCAGTAAAAAATGCCCCCTTAGTGCCACCAGATGCCATAATGCCCCCCAGAATAAAGGCCCCTTTAGAGCCCCCACTTCCCCATAGTGCCCCCAAATAATGCCCCTATAGTGCCACCATATGCCCCATAGTGCCATTCTCCCCTGTAGTGCCCCCCATAATGTGTCAATTAAAAAAAGCCCCTTTAGACCTGCCAGATGCCCCCATAGTGCTCCTCTCCCCCATGGTGCCCCCCCATAATGTGCCAGTAAAAAATGCCCCTTCGAAGTGCCACCATATGCCCCAATAGTGCTCCACTTCTCCATAGTGCCGCTCTCCCCTATAGTGCCTCTCATAATGTGCCAGTAAAAAATGCCCGCTTAGTGCCACCAGATGCCATATTGCCCCCATGTGCCAATAAGAAAAAAAGGCCCCTTTAGAACCCCCACTTTCCCATTGTGCCCCCAAATAATGCCCCTATAGTGCCACCAGATGCCCCATAGTGCCATTCTCCCCTATAGTGCCCCCCTTAATGTGTCAACAAAAAAAGCCCCTTTAGAGCCCCCATAGTGCTCCTCTCCCCATGGTGCCCCCAAATAATGCCCCTATAGTGCCACCAGCTGCCCCATAGTGCCATTCTCCCCTATAGTGCCCCCCGAAATGTGTAAAAAAAAAAAAAGCCCCTTTAGAGCCCCCATAGTGTTCCTCTCACCCATGGTGCCCCCCAAATAATGCCCCTATAGTGCCACCAGATGCCCCATAGTGGCGTTCTTCCCTATAGTGCCCCCCATAATGTGTAAAAAAAAAAAAGCTTCTTTAGAGCCCCCATAGTGCTCCTCTCCCCCATGGTGCCCCCCCCCCCATAATGTGCCAGTAAGAAGTGCCACCCCCAAAAAAATTGGGCTGTAAGAATTGTCAGATGCCCCCATAGTGCCAGCTCCCCCCTCCAAAAAATAAAATAAAAAAAATACTGATACTTACCTCCATCAGCAGCGATGTGAAGCAGGCCTCTTCCGGCCTGTGTCCCTGCTGTGTGCTGCCCGGCTCAGGCGGCACGATGATGATGTCATCGCGCCGCCTGAGCCGGCCTCTGATAGGCTGCACATTAGTGACACGCCTCTCCCTCCCCTGCCGCAGCACAGGCATCTGTATCGCTGTCCTGAGGACGGCGATACAGATGAATATGGAGATGAGCGCTTTCACAATGGAAGCGCTCATCTCCTACTGCCCCCCCGACTCCCCCACCGCTTCCGCAATTACATCCAGGGCCGCGCCACCTGTGGTGATCGGCGGTGCAGCCCTGAAGGATAAAAAAAATATATATTGTCTGGTTGTTCTAGGGGGGGTCCAGACCCGCCACTGGCTGCGGCTGTTGTGCCTGGAAGCCAAGAGTTACACTGGTCCTGCACTGCTTTCAGCTGTGTGGTCAAAGGCCTATCAGTGGCTAACCCCGCTCAATTTTGCAACACGCCAGACCTGCAGGGTATAGCTAAGTGAGGTCACGGTTATGGGCAATCGAGGGTTACTCACTGTATTGGAGAACCCTGGGCAGGCGCGTGGCAGTGAAGGAGAGGTAGACACAGTTCCTCTGGGGCACACTCTGTATATAGGGACCAGGCCTGATGGTGGATGAGGTGCCCTGGATGTTACAGGTATTTTGAGTGCCTGGGGCAAGGTCCCTGTTGGATTCGTGACGCCAGTGCCTTCGACGGTGGCACACCGGTTGGTAGTTGGAATGATGTAGGTACACAGGTAGAATAGTGAACCAAACGTTACTTTTACTGAACAGTTCAACTTTGTACAGCAGGTGGTCACACAGTCTTTCAATCACAGTCCACAAGTAGGCTTATTCACAAAATGGCAGGTATGAATTATGCAAGATACGCAGAGGGTAAATTCACAAGCACTCAGAAGCAGGTTGTACCTTTCCTCAGAAACAATGTACACTGTCCTTTCTAGAACTCCTGTTCTGGCTTTATATCCCAAGGCCCGGATGCCTAAAGGGTGGCTTAAATCCTTGGTAACTATCTCCTCCTCTGGTATTAATTAAATCCTTGCTTTCCTTTCTATTTGCATCTGCCCATCAGGGTTACTTATCTTTCCCTGGATCTTTCTCAAGTGGCTGTTGATTAACTGTGGGTTTCTCCCAGGAGGTTGGGTCCTGCAACTGGGGTGTCTTCAGAGCTAACTAAGGCTCTCTTGGCTTCAGGCAGGCTGGATCTTCTCACTAGCCTCCTGGACATCACTAGCAGCCAGGGCTATCAAGCTGCATGTCAGGAGCAGGCTTTTTAACCTCTGTCTTCTCAGACTCCTGAGTCTGCACTGCACTAACTCTCCCTGTCTGGGCCTGGACATTTATACTAGGGGCTCCCTATCTCCCTCTAGTGTCTGGGATGTCTAACTACACCCAACTAGGCCTGCTATTGCATCATACAGGGGTACATTGCATAGAAGAACACATTAGAACATACATTAAATGCACAATTAAATATAACATTTCTGTCCCTTGTGAGTAGGAGGAACGCACACCAATTAACCCTTGTGGAGTGCCCACCCCTACCTAGTGGGACACTACATACCCCCACGCTATGACGTTGCCCGTCCTCGGTGCAACATAAAAGGGGCCCTGCCCAGCTGGATACTGCACCTGTAATAGAAAAATAATGCAAAGCAGGAAAATACATCTACATTTGCGAAAAATACATTATTTGTATATATCAGGCAGTTCCACTGGCTAAGGAACAAGTAACGGTGAAAAGGGGGCGTCGTTCTCTTCTCTCAGGATAGTGTGAGGGAACAGGGGCGCTGACCTGGTGCAGCGTATCAGTGATACCAGGATAGTCCATAATAATACTTTAAGTGCAAATTGTCCATAATAGAACAGTGGTAGTCCATAGAAAATGTAAAAACATTAAATAACAATTCTTGGAGGCTCAAAGAACAAATATGAGTCCGTACCCAGGCTCTTTTCTTGTAAAATTGTTCCGTAAAAGTGACAGATAAGTAAGGGCAGAAGTACAAGGATCACAGAGGCTCGCATATGTGGAGTCCATCTCTGGGCACATTTCTTTAAAGTAATAGCAAAATCTCAGAGGCTCATGTGCATTTGAGTCTATCCCTGGGCTCATTCTTTTCAATTGGAGTTGCATAATAAAATGACAGCACGTAAAATAGTCCACATTATTTAAATGGCATACATATAAAAGTAAGTGCTGTAATACCCTTAATCAACCTGGAAAGTGGGTGAAAGGGTTAAAGGTGCAACATACACAAGCAGGCACAACTGGGTTCAAATATTGCAGAAGCAGGCAGGAGGTCCTGTAAAACAAGATGGCCTTGCTGCACGTGGTATTTCAGTGGTTTGCCGCCTCCACTGAGCCGTGGGTAACTGGCAGCAGCAACAGGGGGCCAAAACAACGAAGGACTCCTGTCCTGAAAGGGTTAAATCCTCTTCGATAGGGTCCCTTGGCAAAATAAATCAAACATCAAGGGCCTAGCAGGCCAATTCACAGGGGCAAGTCATATCCACTAGGCATCTCAGTGGTGCTCCCTGGCTCCATTTGTATATTGGGCCTGTATTGAGGATCAACAGACGGATGTGCCCACAACACAGTATTAGGGGGCAACTGCAGCATAAATGGACCCCTAATAGGTATAGGCCCCATAGGCCTAGGGGTTATCAAAGTCGCTGACCGCACCGGAGCAGGCATAACAATCGTGGGCTGCTGCACTGGCCTGGGTACCGCTGCTGCAAGCGGTCCGGTGGGTTCTTGGACGACTGGCTCTGTGCGCCGGTGCACAGCGTAAGAAGTCCCTGCCGATACTAAGGAGGGACGACTGGAAGGGACAGGTACTCTCACCTTAGACCCGGAGACGTCCGAGTCCTTAAGTCCACTTTCTTTTAGGTCAGGTGGAGTCTGGATCCTGGCGGAGGCAATCTGGCGCAGCTCCCGTAGTTTCATCTCCAGCCGCACGATCTGGTCGTCCAGGCTTTCGGAGTCGGGATCGCTGTTCTCCGCTGTCGCCGTCGGCACTCGTAAGGTGGGTGGCACGTCCTGCGCAGCCGCTGCAGGTTCAGGTGAGGCGTCCGCTTTTCTCCCTCTTCGGATATTCTCCAGGGTAGCACGGAATCTTTCTGCATCTTGTAGTTCACGTACAGTCTTCTCCCTGCGAGGCAGCTCAGGTGAGGGCCATGGGCTTACCCTCTTCTCCACCACTGTTGGTTGCCAGAAGACATTCGGGCCAATGAAGGAGCCCCGTTCTTGGAAGGCATGATGGGCCGGTTCTGGAGAGCGCACAGGTTCGCGCTCGCAGCCAGGGTGGTCCTCATGAAGGTCCCAGTCTTCCGTTTTCTTTTTAGGACGGGACACGGCAGTGGCGTAGGGGCCTCGCAGGCCCTCAGCAGGGGTGAACTCGACCTCCTCTCCCTCGCGGAGGTTATGTAGATGCTCTGGGAGGTAACTCCGCTTGACGGACCTCCGATTAACATATAAGTCTCTGCCGGTAGTATAGTCCTTTATGAAACCGAAGCCTCGGTCCTTGTCAAATGCCACAACCAACCCCATTCTCCTCTCCAGGCGGGGTTGGGCATCAGTGTGGCACTCATGAATGGTCTTTGCCAGTTCTTCATAATATATTTTTGTCTTGGTCGTTTTCTTTATTGCGGCCTCCCCGATCTCTGCCATCAACGCTGACCACTTAAACGAGGGCTGGAAAAAGTCTCTCCAGGAGCCATAGTAGGTCTCCGGTTGCGTCCTCGGTGGCGGGCAGGCGGGTCTCTCCGGTCCCGGAGAGTAGGCCGGTGGAGCGTCCTCTTGCTCTACACCAACAAGGTTCATGTTTAACAAATCAGGCGCAGACATCTCAGCAGAGCAGTCCTCACTCCTCAACATGCTCGATCCTTCTCTGGAGAGCTAAAGGGTAGCGCCGACAATTGCAGACAGATCCTCCCATTGCACTGGGAGGCCGCCCCCCAGGTACTCCAGTATGGGGGAGGCGGAGTCCATTTCAGCAGACATGCAAATGTCCAGACAGGCCGGTGGCGCCAGCATACAGCCTTCCCGCACTTTTCAGCAGAAGGCGCCAATTTTTACCGCCAATTTAGTATGAAGATGACGCAGCAAACAAATCCAATCAAGCTAAGCGGCCATCTTTGTGCAAAATCGCTGTCTATTCACTGACAGCAAGCGGTGGCTTCCATAAGCAGAAAACAGTCCATACAATGCAATCTTCACACCGCAATTACTACAGTTCACTTTGGCCCAGCAATTTTCAATAAAACAATTGGGGCTTGTCACTTTAAGGCAATTTACAGCACACAGTTTTTGTATCCGCAATGGCGCAGGAATGTTCATATCCTGTTCGTGACGCCAATTTATGCAACACGCCAGACCTGCAGGGTATAGCGAAGTGAGGTCACGGTTATGGGCAATCGAGGGTTACTCACTGTATTGGAGAACCCTGGGCAGGCGCGTGGCAGTGAAGGAGAGGTAGACACGGTTTCTCTGGGGCACACTCTGTATATAGGGACCAGGCCTGATGGTGGATGAGGTGCCCTGGATGTTACAGGTATTTTGAGTGCCTGGGGCAAGGTCCCTGTTGGATTCGTGACGCCAGTGCCTTTGATGGTGGCACACCGGTTGGTAGTTGGAATGATGTAGGTACACAGGTAGAATAGTGAACCAAACGTTACTTTTACTGAACAGTTCAACTTTGTACAGCAGGTGGTCACACAGTCTTTCAATCACAGTCCACAAGTAGGCTTATTCACAAAATGGCAGGTATGAATTATGCAAGATACGCAGAGGGTAAATTCACAAGCACTCAGAAGCAGGTTGTGCCTTTCCTCAGAAACAATGTACACTGTCCTTTCTAGAACTCCTGCTCTGGCTTTATATCCCAAGGCCCGGATGCCTAAAGGGTGGCTTAAATCCTTGGTAACTATCCTCCTCTGGTATTAATTAAATCCTTGCTTTCCTTTCTATTTGCATCTGCCCATCAGGGTTACTTATCTTACCCTGGATCTTTCTCACGTGGCTGTTGATTAACTGTGGGTTTCTCCCAGGAGGTTGGGTCCTGCAACTGGGGTGTCTTCAGAGCTAACTAAGGCTCTCTTGGCTTCAGGCAGGCTGGATCTTCTCACTAGCCTCCTGGACATCACTAGCAGCCAGGGCTATCCAGCTGCATGTCAGGAGCAGGCTTTTTAACCTGTGTCTTCTCAGACTCCTGACTCTGCACTGCACTACCACTCTCCCTGTCTGGGCCTGGACATTTATACTAGGGGCTCCCTATCTCCCTCTAGTGTATGGGATGTCTAACTACACCCAACTAGGCCTGCTATTGCATCATACAGGGGTACATTGCATAGAAAAACACATTAATTACACAAAATTACAATTAAATATAACATTTCTGTCCTTTGTGAGTAGGAGGAACGCGCACACCAATTAACCCTAGTGGAGTGCCCACCCCTACCTAGTGGGACACTACAATTTGATAGTTGGTAAAGTGGTGTGCAACAACGGTGCCAATCTGCTGAGCGCGCTGAAACAGGGCAAAATGACACACGTGCCGTGCATGGCACACGTCCTGAACTTAGTCGTGCAGCGATTCGTTGCCAAATACCCCGGGGTCCAGGATGTCCTGTGGCAGGCCAGGAAAATCTCTGGCCATTTTAGAAGATCTTACACGGCCATGGCTTGCCTTGCTGACATTCAGCGGCGACACCACCTTTCCCGTCAGACATCTGATTTGTGACTGCCCGTCTGCCCGACGCGCTGGAACTCCACCTTGTATATGCTCGATAGGCTGCTCCAGCAGAAACGTGCCGTTAACGACTACCTGTACGAACTCTGCAGCAGGACAGGTTCTGGGGAGCTTGGTTTTTTTCCCCTGCACCAGTGGCTGCTCATGTGTGACGCATGCAGACATTTGATGAGATCACCAAACTGTTCAGTTGCAGCCACATAATCACTTGTTCTTTTCTGTCCAGTGAATGCATAATTTTTGGGGCCTGTACTCCACTGGCCTACAGTAATATTGTTATCCAATGACCGTCTAATGTACCTCCAGCCATATAATCACTTGACTAGGGTATTGTTGACTCGCTCCCTCCTCCTAGCTGCCACCACCCCCCAACTTCCCTTAATCCCAAGAAACACACTTAACCCAAAGGTGGATTTAGTTGGCCACAGCAGCCATTTTATTAACAAAACAACATAAATAACATATAACATCCCCAAAGGACTTCTTTTGTTAAAGGGTTTCTGTCAGTAAAAAAAATGTTATGTAGCTGGCTGACATTATGAATGTGCTAGTGTCAGCAGATTATAACTGTATGACTTATATGTCCCTGCCTGCCGCCCTTAGCGCTAAATAATGACTATTGCAATATGCAAATGAGCCTCTAGGTCCTGGTGGGGCGTTGCTGCAGCACCTAGAGGCTCCGTCCTCTCACCGTTTGGCACGCCCTTGTATCGGTGATTGACATCCTCTTTCTCCTCTGCGCCCGTAAAATCCTGCGCCTGCGCCGTCCCGTTTAGTATTCGGCGCAGGTGCAGTGAGTGAAGGACGCTCGCCTGCTGCCGGCTTCCTCACTGCGCCTGCGCCGAATACGTCACAGTGCTCCCCGGAAGAGAAGACTTGTTTTTATTATTATTTATTGAAATATATGTACAGTATATATTATCTGGTGCAAAATATTTTTTTTTAAATGTATTTAGAATATATATTGAGATCTAAATATATATATATATAAAATTGTATATGTATAATTAAATATGTAATTATTTATATTTTATATATAATACATTAATGAATTATATATATCTAAATAAAATATCTATATATAGAAAAAGAAATGGCAAAGGCTCCATAGAGAGAGCTGAAACGTTGCTGTCTACACATGGGTGAATAAAATACCCTTTTTCACGGATATCTGTGTGCTGCCTCGGATTCTTTTTGCATATACTCAGCTGGATCAAAGTCCGTGGTCCGTTTCAAGGAATTGCACCGCATGGGATTTGTGTGCTGCTCATCAATTTTTTTTATATATATAGAAAAAGAAATATATATATGTATATAGATATAGTTATATTCATATATAAATCAATATAAATATCTCTTTAAAAATATTATTATTTCTTTATATATATGTGGGCTACTTAGTAACATAGCACATAAGGCCAAAAAAAGACATTTGTCCATCCAGTTCGGCCTGTCATCCTGCAAGTTGATCCAGAGGAAGGCAAAAAAACCTGAGGTAGAAGCCAATTTTCCTCACTTTAGGGGAAAAAAATTCCTTCCCGACTCCAATCAGAATAACTCCCTGGATCACCGACCCCTCTCTAGTAGCTATAGCCTGTAATATTATTACACTCCAGAAACACATCCAGGCCCCTCCTGAACTCTTTCAGTGAACTCACACGACTTTATGTTCGACAATGCATGGGTACTGGACCAATGAATCCCGTATCGCGTTGAGGACTCATTCTTGAATCGTTTTCAAATTGCAAAAAATAGGACATGTCTTATCTTTGCCATATTTTGCTTCTCATGGTCACAATAAAACGCAGTAATGTGCACGTCAATCGTAGGCCTCTTGCACACGACCGTATGGCTTTTTCAGTATTTTGCGGTCCGCAAAAAATGGATCCGCAAAAAATACGTCTGACGTCTGTGTGCATTAAGTTTTTTGCGGAACGGAACAGCTGGCCCCTGATAGAACAGTACTATCCTTGTCCGTGTTGTGGACAATAATAGGACATGTTCTATCTTTAAGCAGAATGGAAAAATGAAAATACGGAAACGGAAGTCATACGGAGTTACTTTCCGGTTTTTTTTGCGGATCCATTGAAATGAATGGTTTCCGTATACGGTCCGTATATGGTCTGTATACGGAACGCAAAAAAACTGAACGGAAACGGAAAAAAAACGTTTGCGTGCAAAAGGCCCTAGGCAGACACTTTTAGGGGGAACATTTGGATTTCACTCTTATGGTGGCCCTGTCAATGACACTGGTAGGGGGAACATTTGGATGTCACTGTTATGGTGGCCCTGTCAATGACACTGGTAGGGGGAACATTTGGATGTCACTGTTATGGTGGCCCTGTCAATGACACTGGTAGGGGGAACATTTGGATGTCACTGTTATGGTGGCCCTGTCAATGACACTGGTAGGGGGAACATTTGGATGTCACTGTTATGGTGGCGCTGTTGATGACACTGATAGGGGGAACATTTGGATGTCACTGTTACGGTGGCCTTGTCAATGACATTATTAGGGGTAACATTTGAATATACTATTAGGCAGACACTGTAAGTGGGATTTGGATGTCGGCACTGTGGATTAAGGTCGCAAAGGCTTATGAGATCATCTGACCACCATGTGCTACTAAAATAGTTTAGCACAGTGGCCACCTCCCTAAAACAAATACACATGAATGATCGAGAGGATAGGTCATTATAGTAAAAATCATGGAGAACCCCAAAGGGCATCTATTATTAGATTTATAACTAAATATCTTTCAGACCTGTTACATGTGCACTTTGCATTTAAAGACATTTATCTTCATCCCATGTTCTTATTTGTCCACAATGCAGATAAAAATAATGTTTGAGTTTATGCAAATTAGCCTCTCGGGGCAACAGGGGCGTTGTGGTTATACCTAGAGAATATCCTCTCTCTGCAACTAACATGTCCTCTCCACTTTGATTTACAGTGCCAGCGGTTACAACATTTTAAATGCATGACGCTATCTATTAGGGCTCTTTCTCACGAGCGGATGCCGTGCGGGTAATCCACTACGCGAAAAAGAGCCAAGCCCTGCTCCGGACAGAAGAGACACAGAGCAGTAACATGATTGATAACGCTCTGTGCCTCTGTGGCCTTTTTACTACCAAATCACAGTGAGATAAAGTTGTCAATGTGATTTTTTTCACTAAAATTTCACAGAGAGGCACAGAGCATTATTAATCATTGTAAGGCCTCTTTTACACGGGCGTCACGTGTGAGGGACGGATAAGATGAGGGTGTGTCGCGGGAAAATCGTGCGATTTTGCCTGTGAGTGTGGTGAGTTTTGTATGCGATTGCGTGTTTTTTTTCCGTGCGAGTGCAATGCATTTTGCACGGGCGTAAGAAAAAACTGAATGTGGTACCCAGACCCAAACCCGGACTTCTTCACTGAAGTTTGGGTTTGGCTTACGTATTCTGTAGATTTTAATATTTTCCCTTATAACATGGTTATAAGGGAAAATAATAGCATTCTTAATACAGAATGCATAGTACAGTCGTGGCCAAAAGTTTTGAAAATGACACAAATATTAGTTTTCACAAAGTTTGCTGCTAAACTGCTTTTAGATCTTTGTTTCAGTTGTTTCTGTGATGTAGTGAAATATAATTACACGCACTTCATACGTTTCAAAGGCTTTTATCGACAATTACATGACATTTATGCAAAGAGTCAGTATTTGCAGTGTTGGCCCTTCTTTTTCAGGACCTCTGCAATTCGACTGGGCATGCTCTCAATCAACTTCTGGGCCAATTCCTGACTGATAGCAACCCATTCTTTCATAATCACTTCTTCGAGTTTGTCAGAATTAGTGGGTTTTTGTTTGTCCACCCGCCTCTTGAGGATTGACCACAAGTTCTCAATGGGATTAAGATCTGGGGAGTTTCCAGGCCATGGACCCAAAATGTCAACGTTTTGGTCCCCGAGCCACTCAGTTATCACTTTTGCCTTATGGCACGGTGCTCCATCGTGCTGGAAAATGCATTGTTCTTCACCAAACTGTTGTTGGATTGTTGGAAGAAGTTGCTGTTGGAGGGTGTTTTGGTACCATTCTTTATTCATGGCTGTGTTTTGGGGCAAAATTGTGAGTGAGCCCACTCCCTTGGATGAGAAGCAACCCCACACATGAATGGTCTCAGGATGCTTTACTGTTGGCATGACACAGGACTGATGGTAGCGCTCACCTTTTCTTCTCCGGACAAGCCTTTTTCCTGATGCCCCAAAACAATCGGAAAGAGGCTTCATCGGAGAATATGACTTTGCCCCAGTCCTCAGCAGTCCATTCACCATATTTTCTGCAGAAGATCAATCTGTCCCTGATGTTTTTTTTGGAGAGAAGTGGCTTCTTTGCTGCCCTTCTTGACACCAGGCCATCTTCCAAAAGTCTTCGCCTCACTGTGCGTGCAGATGCGCTCACACCTGCCTGCTGCCATTCCTGAGCAAGCTCTGCACTGGTGGCACTCCGATCCCGCAGCTGAATCCTCTTTAGGAGACGATCCTGGCGCTTGCTGGACTTTCTTGGACGCCCTGAAGCCTTCTTAACAAGAATTGAACCTCTTTCCTTGAAGTTCTTGATGATCCTATAAATTGTTGATTGAGGTGCAATCTTAGTAGCCACAATATCCTTGCCTGTGAAGCCATTTTTATGCAATGCAATGATAGCTGCACTTTGCAGGTCACCATGGTTAACAATGGAAGAACAATGATTTCAAGCATCACCTTCCTTTTAACAGGTCAAATCTGCCATTTTAACCCAATCAGCCTGACATAATGATCTCCAGCCTTGTGCTCGTCAACATTCTCACCTGGGTTAACAAGACGATTACTGAAATGATCTCAGCAGGTCCTTTAATGACAGCAATGAAATGCAGTGGAAAGTTTTTTTTGGGATAAATGGTGACGGACCATGTGATGAGCGCAGTGATGTCATCAAAGGTCCTTTTTCTCCCAGGTCCTCAAATAAGAAGAAAGTAGACGAGGCGGGCTGCGCGAACTAGAGGATGAGGTGAGTTGAATTATTTTTTTTATTTTTTAACCCCTCCAGCCCAATTGTACAGTTGTGGCCAAAAGTTTAGAGAATTACATAAATATTGGAAATTGGAAAAGTTGCTGCTTAGGTTTTTTTAATAGCAATTTGCATATACTCCAGAATGTTATGAAGAGGGATCAGATGAATTGCATAGTCCTTCTTTGCCATGAAAATTAACTTTATCCCAAAAAAAACTTTCCACTGCATTTCATTGCTGTCATTAAAGGACCTGCTGAGATTATTTCAGTAATCGTCTTGTTAACCCAGGTGAGAATGTTGACGAGCACAAGGCTGGAGATCATTATGTCAGGCTGATTGGGTTAAAATGGCAGATTTGACCTGTTAAAAGGAGGGTGATGCTTGAAATCATTGTTCTTCCATTGTTAACCTCACACATTGCACCCGCGTGGAATTCTCACCCGTGTCAAAGGGGCCTAATGCTCCGTGTCTCTGCTGTCCGGAACGGCGCTTGTCTCGCTTTCACACTGCGGATTACTAGCACAGCATCCGCTCGTGTGAAAGAGCCCCTATAGTTTGTAAGGCGCAGCAGTTCTAGAGGGAGAAGTGCCTCCCTTTGCTCTTAAAAGCTTAGCTACATATAGTTCAACAGAATTTTTATCAGCACTGATGGTACATGATGCTTTCTGTCACCAAGAGCACACGGAGCAGGTCAGGTAAGTATTAATAAAAAATATGTAATTTTAATCATTTTTATAATGACAATTATTACTATTTATTTTTTACATTATTATATTTTATTATTATTCTGACACATGGCAGTGCGTTTTAAAATAAAGTAGTTAAAAGTTAAAGAAGCTAGAAAAAGTTGGCCCTGGTAAGTGTACTCAGTAATGAATACTTTGATAAACTCAGAGTAAAATATAAATGTTTTTACATATCACGGTACACTTTACATTTATAATTTTTTTTCTTTTGTTAGGATTTGAAAGGAAGTAATGATCCTAACATTAAACAACTGGTTGGTGACATCGCCGTACACTGGTGAGTTTACACTTTATGCCAACAGATTGTAAACGTTTTATTTACAATCAGTGTAAGAAACTTTTGATTTTAGATTTTAGGTCAATGTTGATTAAACATAGGCCTATTTAAATATACACGTGTGCCTTATAATATAAATTATTTATAAATTCAAAAATTTAAATAAAAAAAAGTTGAAATTACCGAAAGTACATTAGCGGTTACCATGTTTTTCAGTTACTCAATTTGCGTGTGGATCCTTAGGGGGGTCTGAGGCCAAGACTTCAGTTCCTAAAACATCGGTATTTTAACAATAGCACTTGCACACACTGCACACGACCATATGACTATTCAAGTATTTTGCATTCCTCTAAACACAGATCCGATAAAAAAAAATGGATTACATCAATGTGCATTCGGTTTTTTGCAGAATGGAACAGCTGGCAACAAATAGAACCTTACAATCCTTGTCCGTACTGCGGACAATAATAGGACATGTTCTATGTTTGAACGTTACGGAAATACGAAAACGGAAGGCATACGGAGTACTTCCATTTCTTTTGTAGATTCATAGAAATGAATGGTTCTGTATACGGTCCTGTAAATGCCTAAAACGGAACATAACAAATAAAATAAAAATTTGCTTGCGCAGAAGGCAGTTGTGACCGCTTTTAAAAAGCTATAAGGTTAACCTCATCATAGCTAGAAGCAGGAGAGAACAGGGGGAGGCTTCATAGCGGATGGAAAAAGCTTAGGCTTTTGTACGGTAATGTACATCTCTTTGTCATGTTTCCTGGCTGAGAAGATTTTTTTTGTTAAATACGTTAATTAAGGTTGGTGATATAAACACATTTTTCAAAATAGCAAAGTATATTTCATAAAGCCATACAGTATTTAGGAGCTGGAGCGGTGTAAGCTATAAACTAACGGCTCTTTCCTATGACTCAGACCATTATCAATCTTTATTCATCTGGATAATGCTCTGCTCTTCTATAAGTCTAAGGATCTCTTTAGAACTGAGTACACGATCCCCGCAAGGGACTTGGTCGTGTATAAGAGTCGTTAAACTGTCTGATGAGATGACATGTTCACCTTAATTAAAAGGATGATGTTTTAAAATTATTTTTGATATTCTAAAAAGGAATCTCTGGTCGACTCTAATACTGAAGAAGTGTTTCTCGCCATCAGCAGTGGGCCAAATTCTGAAATCCTGATTTCCAGCAATTATGAAATTGTACAGTGCATTGTAGAAGAAGAAGGAGACATTGTATTAGTAAAAATAATATTAATGATTTAAAATAATTTTTTAAAAACAAAAAACAAAACATCTGTTGTTGTATACATAAAGGGAATATGTCTGCAGATTTGTAACTATGAACATGGCTGGCCTGTTACATGTGCGCTTGGCAGATGAACATTGGCGGATTGGTCATAGACCGTAATGTGAAATATATAAGGGTGGGTCGATGCCCAGGGGGCCGCCTAAGTCCTTCTCACAGCCGGCAAGTTGAATTTTTTGGGGATTTTTTTGTGCTGCTGGCAGTATGTTGTGATGAACTGTGGTATTTGGCTCTGTCTTGCGGTATAATGTGCCACAATATCATTGATGGCCATGCCTACTTGAGTAGTCACTGCCTTGCAAAAATGTTAAAAAATTTTACATGGCCAATTTAAATGGGTTTTAGTCGCCATAAAAATTTGTATTAGGCTGGGTGACATTATCGATGTGCTAATGTCAGCTGAACATACCTGTATTAGTGCCACCTCCCTGCGTGCCGCCGTTATTGATAAAAAAAAATAACTTTTATATTATGAAAACGAGCCTCTAGATGCAGGGGGGGGGGGCGTTGCTCCAACACCTAGAGGCTCCGTTCTCCCACCTCTGGAAATGCCCTGCTACAGTTAAATGACAGGGCCATGCATCGTTTGTCTTCTCCAGCCGTGTTCATTTCTCGCCAGTGCCATCCCGTTCAGTTTTATGCGCAGGCGCAGTGAGTGAAGGATGCTCACCATCTGATGGCTTCCTCAACGCGCCTGCTCCAAATTCCGAACGGTACGTCCCAGGCGCGAGATTTACATGCCTGGAGGAGACCAAGAATGCTTGTCCCTGTCAATCAACTGTAGCAGGGCATGTCCAGAGGTGGGAAAACAGAGTCTCTAGGTGCTTGAGCAACGCCCCCCCCTCCGGAACCTAGAGGCTCGTTTGCATAATACAAAAGTTATTTTTTATCAATAACGAGGTGGCACTAATACAGTTATGTTCTGCTGACATTAGCACATCGATAATGTCACCCACCCTAATACAAAATTTTATGGTGACTGAAACCCATTAAGTTCCCAGTCCGCCCATGCAGCTGAAGACATCTGTGTTGGTACCTTATTCATATGTGTTTGCATTTAAAAGAAAAATAAAGTTTTTAATATACGCAACTAGGTTGGAGCAACGTTGTCGTTGCTGTTAAACATAGAGTCTCTGCTCTCTCTGCTCCTGCCGCACCCTCTAATCTTTTATGATTTTGACTTTGATTGTCAGTGCCTGGTAGTGGAAACCTCATCACATTTAGTCCTGTCACTCAACTTGCAGAGAGAACATAGCCCCCGTTGCTCCGAGAAACTTATTTAAATATATTTAAAATAAAATCATTTTTCTCAGCAATGCGGGCCCATATGACCATGGGACCAACACAGATACAATCAGATGCCAATCGTACATTGATCAGGCCATATGGAACAATATATATATAAAAAAATATATGATGTAATTTTAAATAAATTAATATTTTTTTTAAAAGCCTTTTGCGGATCAAGCGTTTACTTATGATCTGGAACAGATTGTCAATGTAAGGCCTCATGCACACGACAGTATGTTTTCACGGTCCGCAAAAACGGGGTCCGTAGGTCCGTGATCCGAGACCGTTTTTCCTTCCGTGGGTCTTCCTTGATTTTTGGAGGATCCACGGACATGAAAAAAAAAGGCCGTGCGGAGCCAAATGGATCCGTCCTGAATTACAATGCAAGTCAATGGGGACGGATCCGTTTGACGTTGACACAATCTGGTGCAATTGCAAACGGATCCGTCCCCCATTGACTTTCAATGTAAAGTCAGGAGTCCCTTTTATACCATCGGATCGGAGTTTTCTCCAATCCGATGGTATATTTTAACTTGAAGCGTCCCCATCACCATGCGTTAGATCGTGAAACTCAGATCCGACAGTATATTCTAACACAGAGGCGTTCCCATGGTGATGGGGACGCTTCAGGTTAGAATATACTAAAAGAACTGTGTACATGACTGCTCCCTGCTGCCTGGCAGGTGCTGCCAGGCAGCAGGGGGCAGACCCCCCCCCCCTGTTTTTAACTCATTGGTGGCCAGTGCGGCCGCCCCCCCCTCCCCCCCTGTAGTTAACTCATTGGTGGCCAGTGGGCCCCCCCTCCCTCCCCTGTAGTTAACTCGTTGGTGGCCAGTGGGCCCTCCCCCCTCCCTCCCCCTCCTAATTAAAATCTCCCCCCCTATCATTGGTGGCAGTGGAGAGTACCGATCGGAGTCCCAGTTTAATCGCTGGGGCTCCGATCGGTAACCTACTAGTAAGTGACAGGTCTGTGCGGCGCATTGCTTAATGATCTGTCACTTACCAGTAGGATGAGCTCCCGGCCGGACACAGACATCGCAGCTCGCAGGTAAGTATAATGCGTCTACAAATTGCTAAGTAACCATGGCAACCGGGACTGCAGTAGCGTCCTGGTTGCCATGGTTACCGATCGGAGCCCCAGCGATTAAACTGGGACTCCGATCGGTACGCTCCACTGCCACCAATGATAGGGGGGGGAGATTTTAATTAGGAGGGGTAGGGAGGGGGGAGGGCCCACTGGCCACCAACGAGTTAACTACAGGGGAGGGAGGGGGGGGGGCTGGTCACCAACGAGTTAACTACAGGGGAGGGAGGGGGGGGGCTGGTCACCAACGAGTTAACTACAGGGGAGGGAGGGGGGGCTGGTCACCAACGAGTTAACTACAGGGGAGGGAGGGGGGGCTGGTCACCAACGAGTTAGCTACAGGGGAGGGAGGGGGGGCTGGTCACCAACGAGTTAACTACAGGGGAGGGAGGGGGGGGCTGGTCACCAACGAGTTAACTACAGGGGAGGGAGGGGGGGCTGGTCACCAACGAGTTAACTACAGGGGAGGGAGGGGGGCCCACTGGCCACCAATGAGTTAACTACAGGGGGGAGGGAGGGGCGGCCGCACTGGCCACCAATGAGTTAAAAACAGCAGGGGGCAGTCATGTACACAGTTCTTTTAGTATATTCTAACCTGAAGCGTCCCCATCACTATGGGAACGCCTCTGTGTTAGAATATACAGTCGGATATGAGTTTTCACGGATCCGTCTGTGTAAAAGTAGCCTACGGCCACGGACCACGGACGTGGATGCCAATCTTGTGTGCATCCGTGTTCTTTCACGGACCCATTGACTTGAATGGGTGCATGAACCGTTGTCCGTCAAAAAAATAGGACAGGTCCTATTTTTTTGACGGACAGGATACACGGATCACGGTCTCGGCTGCAAAACGGTGCATTTTCCGATTTTTCCACTGACCCATTGAGAGTCAATGGGTCCGCGAAAAAATACGGAAAACGGCACAACGGCCACGGATGCACACAACGGTCGTGTGCATGAGGCCTAAAGCAGGAGATCAACATGAAGGATAATGTATATAACCCGTGTACTACATTGGACGAAGAGGTAAATCAATTTTTAATAATTTTTGAGTAATGTCGATACGTAGAAACCAGTTATAGAATTGTGGCCTAATGGAGAGCTTCACCGGGACAATGGTAATTAAACTAGTTTACTTTCAACAGGTTCCAATGTTTGCATAAGCTAAAAGTCTTTGTACCCTTTAAAAAATATATATATAATGAAATATTTTTTTTATATATACTGAAGGAGTAAGCAGGGCTTTGACCCTACTAGGACTGAAACTGCGATAAGCTCTGTTCTCTGTGTCTCCTGATTGACAGTGTGAATTAGGGTTATGTGAACATGAAGATGGCTGAGCCAAAGGAGGGAGAACAGAGCTTCAATCATTATGGACCCCCTTTGATCCAACATGCTCAGTCGCATAAAATAGAATATCTTATTTTAAAATACACATTGGCTCATGGGAAGACTGGACATAACGTGTTAGCTTCTGCAGTCATTAGCACATGTCGAAAATCTATTAATTAGTCATGATCCTGCTGATGCATGTGTAATTAGAAGTCCAGCATCACCATTCACTTCTCAAAGATATCGGAAGTCTGTTCGCAAGAATAGGACGGAGCTGTCTCCTCAATGTGAATGGGGACCCCATACAAAATTAATATGCTTATCTCATGCAGGTAACCAACGTAGAAAAAGATTTACTCATATAAAGCACAGTGCATTCGTCAAACATCTCATTAGTAGTGGTTCATGGAGAGTGACAACTGCCGATCTGATATTCATTTTCTCTCCTTTTGTTCTTTATTAGCTGAAATGAACCAACATTACAGTTATGTTACACAAATTCCAGTATGTTTTCCAGATAATCCATTAAGATCTGATAATTTAAATTACCTCGTTTTCCAGGAAACAGAAGAGGAAAACAGAGTAGGCAGTGCGTATTGGTGGGAGTGTAGGAACTGCATTCCAATGACTAGTGATGAGCGGCAGGGGTCATATTCGAATTTGCGATATTTCGCAAATATTTAGTAGAATATTCAGCAAATATTCGCGGATTCGAATATTCGTTATATTCTACGATTTATTTTACTTGAAAAATCAACAAGGTAATATTGCGTAATATGCAAATTTCCGTAATGCAAATTTTTCAATTGCCGAGCAAAAACATGATTCCTCCCTGCTTCTTGCTTGTGGGCCAATGAGTCATAGCACTATATCGAATATATTTGTTTTTTCAAATATTCGTAATAGTCTAAAACATGAATATATAGCAATATAGTGAATATTTGGGAAAAAAGACGAATATAGAGCAATTTAGCTAATATAGTGCTATAATCATTTTTTTCAATAGTTGAAATTTTTTTCCAATCTGAACTTCAGATGAGAAAAAAATTACAACTATTAGACAAAGATTATAGCACTATATTAGCTAAATTGCTCTATAGTCGTTTTTTTTTCGAATATTCGCTATATTGCTATATAGTCTTGTTTTAGAATATTACGAATATTCAAAAAAACAAATTTTCGATATAGTGCTATATATAATTTTTTTTGAATATTCATAATTTTTCCCATTTAAAGTCATGATTCCTCCCTGCTTCTTGCTTGTGGGCCAATGAGTCATTTGCACACAAGCAAGAAGCAAAGAGGAATCATGTTTTTACTCGGCAATTGAAAAATTTGCAATAAAAATTCACATTACGAAAATTCGCAATAAAAAAATCTTGAATATTCGAAATTACGAATATGTATCACTATATTCTAAATATTCGCGAATTTTCAAAGTACCTATATTCGCGATATAAATTCGCAATTCGAATATTAGTGATCATCAACACTACCGATGACAACCAATATAGAGTCAGTATGCAGATCCGCATTTGGAAGGCCTTAATTGCATTACGGAACATGAATTATTTTATATATATTGTAAAAGAGTAGAGACAGTAAATATAAATCTAAGATCTTCGGGAATCGTACTTGAAGAACCACCTGCAAAGGATTTGAACAGGTATTTGTAGAATTTGAATATTGACCATTATTTTTTTTTGTTATTTATTTATTTTTCTAAAATCAAATTTGTCTATACCACTTAGATTTAGAAGAAAAACTGCCTACAGATCTTCTACTGGATGGATTCATGGATACCTCGGTGCTGGAAATCGACGACCTTCATTCCCAGATCCTGATTTGCAGTATCTTGGATATAAACCTTGGAGAGACCATGCTGTGGAATTTATGGCTTTTGAGTAAATCTACACAGATTTAACTACATTTATAAAGTTTGTTTTATTAGTTTGTTTAATTTTATAAATATATATATATATATTTATTTATCTACAGTATACACATTACTTTTTTAAAAATTTTGTTGTGTTTAATTAAATGAAAGTACTGATAATCAGAATGTTATAAAAATATTATTACATAGACAATAAACTTTTACTATTTAATGTAAGAATGAGTTACATGTGTGCAATATTATTTTGATGACATCTGTTATCAAATTTGAACCTATGAAACTTGCCGACCTTTCAGGTGTGCGCTGGCAAGCTGAAGACATCTGTGTGGGTACAGTATTCAGATGTGCTGGCATTGATGCAAAAACTGATCTATTTATAGATTCCAATAAACCACTAGGCGCAACGGTGGCATTGCCGTTACACCAAGAGTTCCAACTCCCTCTCTACTTTGATGTGATCACACCTGGGTATGTCAATTTTCATTGAAGGTCCAATCTTTTGCAGAGAGCAGAGCCGCTCGGTGTAATGACTATGCCTCTTTTGCTCCTACAGGCGCATTTGCATATCTAAAAAATATTTTCTTTTCTCTAAAATGGAACATGGGAACAACACAGAGGGTTTCAGCTGCCAAGAGCAAATGTAACAGTTCACCATTTGTGATAGTTAGAAATCTTATAATAGATGCCATTTAACTTTATAAATGAAATCTAAACATTACATTATTAATAATGTTTTTTTATTCTAAAGCCTTGACACAGAAAATTATATGTTGGGGAAGGAACGACTACATTACTATTCTTGCTTTGGCGGAGTGTTTTTTTTACCGCTGCCATGCTAATGCAAATCTTGGAACCTCATTGGCACGGATGATGAGGAGGGAGAGGAGCGCTGCTCTTCACTTTCCTGTCGTCTTAGTAGTTGATCAGCAGCACTCACTCTATTAATGCTAATGTGACAAACACACATTATAGTTCTTGACTCTGAATGTTGTATGCCGATCACAGCACAGGAAGACATCATCCTATTGTGTGCAAATTAAAATGAGATCTATGATAAATCCTGTATATAGTGTGGATATATAGAATATAGTGTTAATACATTATTAAATATAGTAGATATGCATATATTATATTCACAATTGCATTTGATCTAATATATTTAATAATATGTATTCCAAAGTTGAATAAGATTTACTGTATATACACTAATTTTAGTCTCCTACATAAAGAGCATCTCTACTACAATATCTAGGTTTGATAAGATCATGTAGCTCCAGTGAGCAGTAAGCGCTCAGTACAGGTAGTGAAGGGAGGCTTGGGGAGCTGCTATACCATATATAATAACGGTTATGTCGCTACAGACTACCGCTAGTCTGCGCTTAACGCTCAAACAGGCATCGCTCAAAGCGGCTAGTTCATTAGTCAGGGGGAAGGATCACTGACAGCGCTGGTCATTGAGTTTAAAGGGATTCTGTCACCTCCCCTAAGCCAAAAAACGATTTTAAAGCAGCCATGAAGCACAGCTTACCTGGATTAGGCTGTGCTCTTTTATCTTGAAATCCGTCCAGCAGTTACTGCAAAAAACGACTTTGATCGATAAGGAAATGCGTCCTGAAGGTGCCCAGAGGGGCGTTTTTTTCTTCTTAGAGAGCCCAGTACCGCCCCTCTTTCAGTGCCCAGCCTGCCTTCCTTGTACTTTCTAACCGCCGCCCCCAGCCTGTCACAGCCTCTCCTGCCTCTCCTCCCCCTCCCTCACACCGAACGAAGTCTCGCACAGGCGCAGTACCCACTGAGGGCTGCGCCTGTGCGATCATCAGGAGGATTGCCGATCGGCTAAAACAATACAGCTTTACTTAATATAATAATACCTAATTTGCCCCAACAAATACTTATTTCTTTCCTGAAGGGAGGGTGGGGAAAGAAATCGCTGGCCGTCTTCACTGTGGCAGGCAGACTGGAGAAAGCGCAGGATGCAGCAGCCGATCGGCAATCCTCTGCGCTTCCTACCAGGCTGACTGAGGGAAAGAGCTAACATCGGACGTCACTGGGCTCGGCGCATGCCCAGTGACGAAGATGAAGCTGCCGCCCTCAGTCTCCTGATGATCGCACAGGCGCAGCCCTCAGTGGGTACTGCGCCTGTGCGAGACTTCGTTCGGTGTGAGGGAGGGGGAGGAGAGGCAGGAGAGGCTGTGACAGGCTGGGGGCGGCGGTTAGAAAGTACAAGGAAGGCAGGCTGGGCACTGAAAGAGGGGCGGTACTGGGCTCTCTAAGAAGAAAAAAACGCCCCTCTGGGCACCTTCAGGACGCATTTCCTTATCGATCAAAGTCGTTTTTTGCAGTAACTGCTGGACGGATTTCAAGATAAAAGAGCACAGCTTAATCCAGGTAAGCTGTGCTGCATGGCTGCTTTAAAATCGTTTTTTGGCTGAGGGGAAGTGACAGAATCCCTTTAAACATACAGTAGAATATTCTATTTAATACAAGGGGAAATGTATATATAACATTGTGGACTTGTAACACTTAAGGCTCTGGTGCCAAAAAGGCTGTGAGGTAGCATGTCAGGCAGAATAATGCATCTACCGCACAGCCCGGCTCTCCTATACTAATTGAAGAGTGCTGCTCCTTAGCAACGCTAATTTGAGAGAGCGCTGTTAATGTACATTTCAGATCAATGTTTTTTGCACTAATAACATTTTGCCCTACATAAATAATATTACAAAGGTGTTACGTGTCACTGTCCATACATTTTAGTAAGATAACCAAATTAAAAAAAATTAAAGACTCTTTGAAGATTGCCTATTTTAATTACAAATTGTGTCACCACAGAAAGCTTACAAGTAACATGGTAACAATTAAAAATTATAAAAAATTAAACACCACTAGAATAACTAATAAAGAAAATACAGAGTAATGACAACACAACCATTTTATATAAACATTTGGAGACATTTTCAAAACTTCTTAGTGACAATGTGAGCTATCCTGATCATCAGAACTATGATATCAAAGATAAATAGCAGTACAATTATTATTATTCTATATTTTAATTACAGTCTATTATTTTATAATAATAGTAATAATAATAGTAATAATAATTAATAATAATTAATAATAATTAATAATAATAATAGTAATAATAATAGTAATAATAATATTAATAATAATAATAATATAATAATAGTCTACAGTCTATTATTTTATTTACAAATGGACCATTTTATTTGAAATCCATAATTTGCTGCTAGTCTGCCACTGCCCTGCATCTAAAACGAGTTAGGGGTTGTTTTTTTATGTCCTCCTTACATGGGCGCTCTACATTCAAAAGATTAGGAGGTAAAGTCGGTGTTCGAGACAACCAACCACTATATATTTCACCTTTCACAAGTCTAAGAACATCAATTGTTATATTTTCTAGGTAGTCTACATTCACTTTCTTGTACACGTTACGAACAATCCACCTCCCTTTGCCTTTAGCAATTTTTAAAGCAATTTCTCTCTGCCTCTGTATTTTTTTGGCCACATTGACTACTGCTCTCTCACGACCAACCTTATTATTGTGGGTCAGTGCGGACAGTTTTGTTCGTGCTTCCATGCCATCAACCCAAAGTGAATTCGCTTACTGCGGTATTTCAGAGCCAGGCTGTGGAAGTTTTCTAGCTCTCCGGTGTGCCAGTTATGTGCCAGATGATGCAAGTCTTTTAACATCTGCTTGCTGTTGACAATTTCTTCCATCTTTGTGTATGGTGGAGTTCCGACTTTTAACCACAGTACTTCTCTTTCCATGTCTTCAGTTGGTTGGTGTGTGCATGCAGAGTACAAATCACCATCCCATTTGTGTTTGTTTGCTATATGATGGAGTAGAGAGAGCCATTTTTCTTTCAGTAGTTCGAGAGTTTTCAGAATTTTGTAAACTCCACCAAAAATGTTATATTATTTTTTTCGATCCATGGTGTAATTTCTTTGCATAATTTTTGTTTAGCAGCAAACTGTAGTTTTTTCTTTAATTATTTGGCATAGTGCCACACGTCGAATTGGCGGATTAGTGATGAATAATCATTTTTAATTTTCTTTTGTATTCCCACATGACGATCAGAAGCAAAGATTTTTACCTTCAAACCGTTATCTAGAATTTGTTGGAGAACACAATCAAACCCAAACTTCTCCATTGCCACAGAGGATGAACATTGAGTCCGCTGTACTACCTCAAAATCAAAAAAAAAATTTTGTTACGAGGTCCAAAAATACAGTACTTAGCACTGTGGCCAGGACTGTCGCACTGGCCATCACCGGACACACACACAGTGTTTGACTTTTTTGAAGTTATAAAATTTTATTTTTATTTTTCCCAAGCCATATGAATAGCTGGAAACTAAAATTTACTTTGGTATCTGTAGTAAGTTGTTTCAGAAATGCTGGCCAAATTCAAAATGTTAAACAAACTCTTTGATTTTTTGAAAGTTTTGTCCAGAAAATAGTATTGATGATGCCGTCAATATGTTACCTGCAGAGTAATGTCCAATCTTTGGTTGTGTTTCAAATAGGACAAATGTGTGTCCTGAAATACAAGTGCCTTTAAATTTGCAGTACGAACCATCGTAATTTTTAGTCCACGATTTCACCATAATCGACAATCTGTGTTACTTTGACACTTTCCTTTTGTGAACAGTTGTTCTAGGCAGCTCTCAAACACCAATAACTTTTTTTCATTAACTAAGTTTTCAATGCCCAACGATTGAATGCATTGATTGGAAGATGGAGTTTCTTCTTCCATAAGAGACGCACACAGATAATGATCCGACATCAAAGCTGCTCTTTTCAGGGACATAGAGAGATTGGTTATCTTTACTTTCTTCAAGCTCATTGGATACTGACTCTTCTGGGAAGGCAAAACTTTTTAAGTTGTCTGGGAGAATAGGTTTCTGAATTCCCAGGAACTAATACCAAACCAATGTTCTTTTTCTTTGGGGGGGGGGGGGGGGGGGTGAGGAAACAACTGGACTACTTAGCAGAACTCTACGTACACCCTGATGTAAAGGTGTAGACATTATTGGGTCTGCTAAGCTAGCTTCAGTTTGTTGTAACACTTCCACTTCTCTTATTGATTAGGAAGTTGTGACAAAATGCAAACTGCAATTTGTTAAAATTATATCCAGTTTGTGTAGATACACTGAACATATCCGGTTTGACGATCTCAATTTGAAAGGATTCACATTGAGTAATATTTTCATGCACGCTTGATGTAGGCAATTCTACTTCACAAACTCTTTTTCTAGAGTGACTGGTTGGTTTTCTCAAACTTTCCTCAATAATGGACTCTCTCTGGCCAGTGCAGCTGGGAATATTGTAGGAATAGCATCACAGTTCAATACTCTTCCATAATGAGTCACTCGATAACAATCAGGTGCAAAGTCTTCAGAACAAATGACATACTTGTTCAATGTATTACCTTCTGCTATTTTGCGAGCTACAGCATTAATGTTGTCAAAAGTTTGTCCTGTTTGTGACAGTTACAATACGAGGCGCTCTACATCATGCGGAAAAGTATGCATAACGATGTTTGGACACTTAGTCACAATGCAGGCCGGCAAAGTTTATTCCGTTTTTTTCCCTGTGTGAAAATTGCAAAAACATTTTTGTATTAGGACTCTTAGGAACTACATGAAATGTAAATGAGAGCAGGCACAATGAAAACAATAAAAGTACCGTATTTTTCGCTTTATAAGACGCACTTTTTTTCCCCCAAAAGAGGGGGGAAAATGACAATGCGTCTTATAAAACGATGGTTGACTTTTTTTACAGGGCTGACACTGCTATATCGCCGGCCGCTATGCTGCACAGTGTGGCCGGCGATACATAAGTCACAGTGGGGATTTGCTAATGTCAGCAGAATCTAAATCTGCTATTGTTATGTTTATTGACGGCCCCCTTAATGTACTATTCTTCCTTTTATAATATGCTAATTAGCCTCTAGGAGCAGGGGGGGTGTTGATCCTGCTGCAAGAGGCTTCGTTCTCCAACCTCAAGTCACGCCCTGCCGTACTTGATTGACAGGCCAGCGTTTGTCTTCTGCCATCCCTGTGTGCTGGTTAAACTTGGTATTGGCTTAAGAGCGAGATTTAACCAGCACACAGGGCCAGCAGGATAATACTAATGCAGAGCAGTCAGTCAATGACGGCAGTGCGTTACTTGAGGTAGGAGAACAAAACCTCTAGGACCAGGAGCAATGCCCCCCCCCCTGCTCCTAGAGGCTATTTTGCATATTATAAATGGAAGAATTGTACATTAAGGGGGCCATCAATAGATAAAAATAGCAGATTTAGATTCTGCTGACAGCACATTGCTAAAGTCAATCAGTTTCATAGGGTTAATTCTGGTGACGGAAAACATTTTTATGATGAATAACACAGGTCTGCAAAAAAATTTTTTTCAAGAGCTGTTTTGGTTATTCCCTTATAATTATGTTTTTTGGTGCGCTGAATCCGAAAATGACCTCCATTTTGTCATAGGACATCATGTTTCCTGACAATTTAGGTAACTGTGTTACATAAGGCAATACCTCAGAATAAATGGAAATAGACTTATAAAATTAAAGTTTTATTAAAAAATTTTCATGAAAATCCTTTTTTGAACTGAAATGATCTCACCTACACACACTAAACTCGATTCTTCTTCCCTGTAAGGCTCCTTTTGGTGCATTTACGCTTGTGAGTAGCATCTGGTATGTCTCTCTGAAGCATCCAACAGTAGTCTGCCATCATTGTAATGCTCCATTTTATCTCCTTTCCATCTCTTTAATGTCTTGGTGGAATCGTTCACTTTGTTCCTCACTCATAGCTCCTAAATTTTCAGGAAAGTAGTCAAGGTGGGACTGGAGGAAACACACTTTCAAACTCATCAGGCAACCTAAAGCTTGAAATGCATTCGTCCGACGATCTTTTTGTAGTGAGGATCTTTGTTATTGCCTAAAAATTTCTGTACGACTTCTTTAAATGCAATCCACCCTTCTTTTTGAGGATCCGTTATGGTATTGACAAACTCTTGATCAACTATAAGCCTTCTAATGTCTGGTCCGACGAACACAGTTTCCTTCAATTTTGCCTCCAACAGGCCTGGAAACTTGGTGATCAAGTATTTGAAGCATTCTCCATCTCTTGGAAGTAGTTTTGCAAATTGCTTCATCAATCACAATTTTATGTGGAGAGGTGTTAGAAGAACTTTATGGGAAGGTACCAAAGTTTCTCTGAGGACATTTTTTTCACTGACTGTTAGCACCCTCGGCTGCCAACTCTTCTTGATCTAGTTATTTTGTCGGTCTCGACTGTGCCATAGACACAGAAAACAAGGGTATTTGGTATACCCAGCTTGTTGCCCGAGCAGCATGCACAAGACCTTCAAGTCCCAACAGACTTGCCAACCATGGTCTTCATATTTAAGTTTACGAAGAGCCAATTCCAAGTTCTCGTAGGTTTCCTTCAAGTGTACAGAATGACCTACAGGTATGGAAGCGTGAAAAACCACGGTTGTGGAGTAAAACTGCTTTGAGACTTCTTTTTGAAGAATCTATAAAAAGACACCATTGCTCTGAATCATATTGGATTTAAAATTGACCCATTAGACCTTCAACATCTATACAATAAACCAACTTGTCTTCCTGTGCGAAGTAAGGAACAAATTCCTTTTCACAATGTCTGAACCATGAAGATGATACTCCTGGCAACAATAAATTCCTGCTTTTCAGCCTTGATCCGAGTAAGACCTCATGCACACGAACGTTGTTTTTTTCCGTGTCCGTTCCAGGTTTTTTTTGCGGATAGGATGCAGACCCATTTATTTCAATGGGTCAGCAAAAAATGCGGCCACACACTGTGTGCTATCCACATCCATGTGTCCGTTCCATAGCCCCGCAAAAAAAATATAACATGTCCTATTCTTGTCCGTTTTAAGCATACGGATGTCAGCCATTTTTTTTTTTTTTTGCAGATCCGCAATTTGCAGACTGCAAAACCACATACGGTCGTGTGCATGTAGCCTAACTCAGCAGCATCTTTGGGAAGATTCAAGTCTCTTACCAAATCATTCATCTCTAGTGATGAGCGGGAGGTGCCATATTCGATTTCGCGATATTTCGCGAATATTCGAATGAATATTCGTGTTATATTCGTCGAAATCGAATATTCGTAATTATTCCAATTATCGCGAATAATATCCGAATTTTTTTTTCGCGTATTGCGATTATTTATCTTGATAGTATAAGGCAACATTCCTATGCTAATTGACTATGGCTAGGCTAATATATGTATTTTACGAAATTTCGTGATTTGCTCTAACTTCGTCTCTTAGAATATTACGAATATTCTAAAAGACGAAGTTAGAGCAATATTACGAAATTTCGTAAAATACACATATAGATTCTAATTTAGCTAATATAGTGCTATAATCCCTTTTTTTTCCTCTAATTTTTTTTTGCCTCTTCTGAACTTAAGTTTTGTAAAATATGTACACTATTAAAAAATATTACTATAGCAGTATATTAGCTTAAATACAATCTATGTGTATTTTACGAAATTTCGTAATATTGCTCTAACTTCGTCTTTTAGAATATTCGTAATATTCTAAGAGACGAAGTTAGAGCAATATTAAGAACATTTTCAAAAGCCGAAATTGCGATGCGAGTAATATAATACGAAATAATCGCATGAAGATTTCAACTTAGCACTGCTATATTCCATATTCTAGCCTAATATGGAATATAGCTGTGCTAAGTTAGCACTGCTCTATTCCACACTAGGCTAGAATATGGAATATAGCAGTGCTAAGTTGAAATCTTCATGCGATTATTTCGTATTATATTACTCGCATCGCAATTTCGACTTTTGAAAATGTTCTTAATATTGCTCTAACTTCGTCTCTTAGAATATTACGAATATTCTAAAAGACGAAGTTAGAGCAATATTACGAATTTCTAAAAGACGAAGTTAGAGCAATATTACGAAATTTCGTAAAATACACATAGATTGTATTTAAGCTAATATACTGCTATAGTAATATTTTTTAATAGTGTACATATTTTACAAAACTTAAGTTCAGAAGAGGCAAAAAAAAATTAGAGGAAAAAAAGGGATTATAGCACTATATTAGCTAAATTACAATCTATATGTGTATTTTACGAAATTTCGTAATATTGCTCTAACTTCGTCTTTTAGAATATTCGTAATATTCTAAGAGACGAAGTTAGAGCAATATTAAGAACATTTTCAAAAGTCTAAATTGCGATGCGAGTAATATAATACGAAATAATCGCATGAAGATTTCAACTTAGCACTGCTATATTCCATATTCTAGCCTAGTGTGGAATAGAGCAGTGCTAACTTAGCACAGCTATATTCCATATTAGGCTAGAATATGGAATATAGCAGTGCTAAGTTGAAATCTTCATGCGATTATTTCGTATTATATTACTCGCATCGCAATTTGCGAAATTTCGTAAAATACACATATAGATTAGATTGTAATTTAGCTAATATGGAATATAGCAGTAAGTTGAAAACGCCACTGACTGGAGCAGCCAGGAAGCCAGGAATCCAAAGGACAGGTAAGAACAACTTTAGAGAAGTGGGAAAGAAAAAAATATAATAATCCAAAAAAAAACGAATATTCGAATTCGCGAATATATAGAACGATATTCTAAATATTCGCGAAATCTCGAAATTGCGATATTCGAGAAAAAAATTCGCAATTCGAATATTCGCGCTCAACACTATTCATCTCCTCCTGAAAAAACTATTTTGGTCTTGTATCATTTTCAAAGTCAGATTCGTCATCTGGTTCAGGTATGACTTCACCTTCATCGGAGCTAGGTATCTCTTCCAAGGTAGCAGGGGGCTTGGGTACTGGTATATTTGTGCCATGGGGGAGGGGACGAATTGCTGAGTGAAGATTGGGGTATGAAATGGAATGCTTCCATTTGGAATTAAACCCTTTCACATTGCATGAACAAAAGTAACAGTCGGTTCTTTTGCTCTCGCCATACAATAAGAATCCCATAACGGAAAGATTTTTTCTTACCCTTGAACCAATTACGGAGGTCCTCAACACACCGTTTGCACACTTTATGAGGCGCCCAAACTTTATCTTGATCTCCAATTTTTAGTCCAAAGTATGCGAATTATACTTTTTTCACAAAGTCTGTAATATTCTGTTGTTGCTTCAACACTGTATATTCACCACAGATGAAACAGAAACTGTCTGGCGAATTAATACATTTTTGCGGAGCCATAACATAACGGTTGAAGAATGACGAGCTAACACGAACTGCGATGAAAAAGTGTGAACAGCCTAGAACCAAGTACCTGATGATTCATGCACAAGTGTGGACTGCAGGAGAGAGCAGCTCTGTGTCTGTACACGAGACGTCACAGTGCTGGCCACGCCACCCTGCATTGACCGGAGCTGCTGCTATCTGACCTGTGTCTCCCTCCCACTGGATTCTTCAGGAAAGATTAACTCCTTCTACCATTAGAAGCACAAACTCAGAGCTGAAGCTTACACATACAGCATGCTGCTGAGTATCCCAGTAGTCAGACAAAAACAAGGTTGTAAAGCAAAGTTCAGTGTTTTATTCACACAAAAGGAAAAACAAGCCAAAAGTAACGGTGTTCAGTTTTCATGGCTGTTCACACCACACAAAGTCCACATTGCAAAAAACCTTCACCTGGTCAGCAGTTTTCCACCCGCAGTCCACAGCAGGCTTTAGAGGCCTGTTTCCCCAGCATGCGGCTCTCAAGACACAGACTCCACAGCTTCTCTGTCATGGAGGATAGTCCACACAGCTGAACGTGCTGGCTGGGTTTTTATATCCCAGCCCAAAACCCGGCCTGGACCGTGGGGAACAGCCACTCACCCTGCTCTTTGGCTGTTCCCAATAAGAACCGGCCCGGATCGGCTTTACAGCCATACTAACAGCTGAAGTGTCAGACTGCAACTGCAAAACTGACACTTCAGGGAAAAATCCGGTTCTTACCTCATCGAGGCCAGGAACCTCGGTGACACGTATCTTCCGTCAATGACGGCCCCTTGTTCCTTCTTACAGTGCCAGGCACTATCTTGTAGATTATCAACCTTTAATAAAAAAATAAATTAAAAAAAGTTAGAGATAGATTGTAATTGAGCATAGAGTAAACTGTAAATCTTTAACTAAGAATTGATCAATAAATAATCTAGTACAATGATTGTAGACATTGGCTCCATTCTTTTACTTTTTAATTTATTATAGTTTCGTATCTGCATAATAGCACTACGACAGTAATCATTGCTCCTATTAAAGCGACAATCAAAATTTCCCCCTAAAAGAGACAACCACAGCTCCACCGTAACAGTGACATCCAAATGTTACCCCTACGAGTGTCATTGACAGGACCACCATACCAGTAAAATCCAAATGTTCCCCCTAACAGTGACATCCAAATGTTCCTCTTACCGGTGTCATCGACAGTGCCACCATAACAGTGACATCCAAATGTTCCCCCTAACAGTGACCTCCACAGCGCCCCTATAACAGTGACTTTCAAATGTTCACCCTAAAAGTGTCTGCCTAAGGGTCCATTCACACGTCCGTCATAACACTCTGTTTCCCTTCCGAATTAAATCAGAACGTTTTTTCGGATCCATTAATTTCAATTGCCTCTGCAAAAATGCGGACAACAATCATAGTGCTGTCCGAATCACAGAATCCGTTCCGTTTTCCTATTTTCGAGTATGCGGATCCTGAAAAAAAATGAAGCTTGTCCTACTTTCTGTCCGTTTTTCGGGTCTGTTGTCCATTCAAGTCAATGGATCGGCATAAATGCGGATAACATGCACAAAACCATCCGAATGTCATCCGATTTTGCGGATCCGTTGACAGGAAAATGGATGGAAAAAAAAACGGAGTAACGGAAACGCGGAATGGATTCGGAAGCAATTTAGTAAAAAAACGGAAGGTTGTACTGAAAAACGGATCCGCAAAAAAAAGGAACGTTTATCTGGAAAGGTAAAAATACTGACGTGTGAATGGACCCTTAGGCTCCATTCACACGTCCGCAACGTGCTTTGCGGATAGACGGAGCCGCGGATCCGCAAAACACATCATGCTGTGTCAATTCCATGTCCGGGCAGCACATCATGCTGCCCCATAGGAATGAATGGGTCCGCAATTCCGTTCCGCAAAATGCAGAACGAAATTGCGGACGTGTGAATGGGGCCTTAGAGTGACGTGCACATTACTGCGTTTTATAGTGACCATGAGAAGCAACATATGGCAAAGATAAGACATGTCCTATTTTTTGCCATTTTAAGCGTATCTGAAAACGATTCAAGAGAATTAGTCCACGACGCGATACGGGATTCATTGGTCCAGTACCCATGCATTGTCGACTTAAGCAGGGAGGAATCATGACTTCAGATGGAAAAAAAAGACGAATATTCTAAAAAATATATATTCGATATAGTGGCATATATTTGTTTTTTTTCGAATATTTCGTAATATTCTAAAACAAGAATATATAGTAATATAGCGAATATTGGAAAAAAAACTAATGTAGAACAATTTAGCTAATATAGCGCTATAATCTTTTATTTAATAGTTGTCATTTTTTTTCTAATCTGAACTTCAGATGAGAAAAAAATTACAACTATTAGACAAAGAAGATTATAGCACTATATTAGCTTAATTGCTCTCTATTCAGTTTTTTTTAGAATATTCGCTATATCACGAATATTCGAAAAAATTTATATATTTGTTTTTTAGAATATTTAGAATATTTGTTTTATACGAAAATTCACAATCAACACTACTCCTAAAGTCAAAGATATTGCAGCCTTCTCATTTTGCAGCCTTCTCATTGGCCCACAAGCTAGAAGCAGAGAGGGATCATGTGTACTGATTAAAAAAAAATCTTGAATATTCAAAATTACGAATATATATCACTATATTCTAAATATTTGCAAATTCTCGAATATTCACATATTACACCATCATTGCCTTGCCGATTTTTCAAGTAAAAATGCAAAATATAACGAATATTCGAATTCGCAGATATTATATGAAATATTTGCGAAATATCGCGAATTCAAATATGACCCCTGCCGCTCATCACTACTCCTGATGCTGCTACTGACATCTCCACACTATGTAACTTTGCCACCCTGTGGTATCCTAAAGCTGCTGCCATCTCCACACTATGTCACCTTGCCACTCTGTGGTCTCCTGATGCTGCTACTGCCATCTTCACACTATGTCACCTTGCCACTCTGTGGTCTCCTGCTGCTGCCATCTCCACACTATGTCACCTTGCGACTCTGTGGTATCCTCCTGATTCTGCTTCCACCTCACCACTATGTCATAAGTCCAATCTGTGGACTTCTCATGCTGTTGCCACCCTCACCACTTCATGACTTGACCACTATTTTGCCTTTCGGCCTGGCTGACATCATCATTTATTTGACCTTTCTTCTGATCTGTCAGAAGGAAGGAAAAATTAGACACACAACGGATCCTGTCTATGTAGCAGCTGTAAGGCCTGTATGGTCCCATCAGAATTGGCTTATGATTTTGAAGCCAAAAGCCGGAGTGGGTACAAAACACAGAAGACATGCAAATATTACATTCATGTGTCATATCTGTTTTAGATCCAATCCTGTTTTTTTTGGTATAAGCAATACTGATGGATTTTGAGCAAATGCTGACTGAGTGAAGGCGGATGCTCCACAGACAGGATCCGTTTTTTGTGGGTTATTGTTCTGACGGATCAGAGGAAGGGCAAAATAATCAGTGACATCAACACAAACTTACTGCTGACACACTGTCATGCCCTGCTCAGGTTATGTGCGGAGGTCTGCCATGTTAGCAGCACGTGTGTAGCCTTTTGTTTTTGTTTTGGAGTTGAGCTGTATCCGCCTTCCTTCAGGTGCACTGGGTGGGGTCGTTGGTATGAGTTTACATTATGCCCACTCCCAGTGTCCTGTGCGGGTTATAGCTTCTGTCTTGCTCAGAGGCAGGAAGGAAGGATTTGCGGTTCCTGCTCAGTAACAAAGATAGGTTGGTTTTGTTTTTCTTGTGGTTGTCTGTCCAGGCTGTTAGAGAGACGCCTGCCCCCTCCAGGTCCTGAGGGAGCAGGCTGCCTCTTTCCCCCTTTTACCATCTTAGGGATTTTAGGGAATCTTCAGCCTAGGCACGGGGACACGTTTATTCCCACCTTTAGGCTACATGCACACGACCAAATGTGTTTTGCAGTCCGCATGGCATCCATTTTTTTTGCAGATCCATTTTATTTGCGGATCCATTGTAATAATGCCTATCCTTGTCCGCAAACTAGAAAAAAAATAGGACATGCACAATTTTTTTTGCGGAGCAACGGAACGGACATACTGATGCGGACAGCACACGGTGTGCTGTCCGCATTTTTTGCAGACCCATTGAAATGAATGGGTCCGCATCCTATCCTCAAAAAAAACGTATCGGACACGGAAACAAAATACGGTCGTGTGCATGAGGCCTTAGGGTCTGAACGTGGGCATAGAAGTCTAAGGAGAGCTGGTAGGGATTTGTCAGGAGGTGACCTTTATCCCCAGCTTCTTGCCTAGACACTTGTTTTGTGGTCTTCTGTGTATCTTGTATCCTGTCCAGCGTGACATTATAACCCGCCTATACTTAGACTGCCATTTCTCAGCTGTTTTGAGATTGATGCACTAGTTGATCGCATGCAGGGATTATCCCTAGAGGTTGCTGATCTGCGTAATTCGGTCACAAGGTGTCAGAATGCTCTGGCATCAGGTGCAATAGGAGGAAGTCAAATTTATGGGGAGCCTAAAGTCGCTTTCCCTGATAGATTTGCAGGGGGTGTGGATGACTTTATCCGCTTTAGAGAGTCATGCAAGCTGTATTTTCGGCTGCGTCCATCTTCGTCTGGTGATGAGAGTCAGAGGGTAGGGATAATCATATCCCTGCTTAAAGGGGACGCGCAATCCTGGGCCTTTTCTCTGCCGTCCGGGTCTCTGGCCCTCCGGTCGGTGGAAGAATTTTTTAAAGCCTTGGGATTAATTTATGATGACCCAGATTGGGTCTCGATGGCGGAATCTAAATTGCGTAATTTATTACAAGGTGAACATACTGCAGAGGCTTACTTCGTTGAGTTTAGGAGATGGGCTACTGAGTCAGAGTGGAATGACCCCGCGTTACGTAGTCAGTTTTGTCAGGGGTTATCTGAGAGATTGAAAGATGCCCTTGTTTTTCATGAGTACCCGGATACATTGGAGAATGCTATGTATTTGGCAGTACGGTTAGATAGACGTATTAGAGAGAGGTGTAAGGTTTCCTCCGCGCAAGGGATCCCTTCTGTGAGTGGTTTCGTCTCCCCTGCTCCCCAGGGTGATATGACATGTAACTCTGGGGTAGGGGAGGAACCCATGCAGTTGGGTCAGGTGTCTATCGTTCTGGTAATAGGAACTTTAGGAGGTTGCATAAACTATGTTATTACTGTGGGAAAAGTGGTCATTTTATTTTTGCTTGTCCTTTTGTTAAACCGCATGTTGATGAGAAAGAATCACAAAGAGGTTTACTTAAAGAAAAAAAAAAACATCCCTGACTCTTGGTAGTGTGAATGGGGTGGTGGAGCAAGCAGGTATGCAAGCTCCCTGTAATACTCGTTTTCTTCTTCCAGCTATGGTGGCACTAGACTCAAGAACATTTATTGTTGAAGTATTCATTGACTGTGGTGCTGGGATAAACCTTATTGATTTTCTTTTTCTTCAAAATCTGGGTTTAAGTACTTGCACTTTAGAAAGAGAGATTCCGGTTTTCGCAATTGATTCTTCCCCTCTTTCTCAAAGGAGTCTCACTCATATTGCTCATGGTATTCAGTTAAGGGTGGGTGATTCACATGTTGCGATCATGTCTTGTTTTGTCATGAAGGACTTGCCCGCTCCTATAGTCTTAGGTTTACCGTGGTTGACAAAACATAACCCAATTATAGATTGGCAATCAAGACAGATCATTGGTTGGAGTGAATTTTGTTCGGACAATTGTCTTGTCACATCTATCTTTGGTGTGTCTACTACGGCTTTACCTCAGTATCTCTCAGATTTAACTTATGTCTTTTTGAAGGGTGGGGCTCAGGAATTGCCCCCTCATCATCACTATGATTGTCAAGTTAATCTCATCCCAGGGGCTAAGTTGCCAAAGTCTCGGCTTTACAATCTTTCTAAACCTGAAAGAGAGGTCATGCAGAAGTATATTGCCGAGAGTTTGGCAAAAGGTCATATTAGGCCATCTAAGTCTCCGGTTGCAGTTGGTTTATTCTTTGTAAAGAAAAAGGATGGATCGCTGAGACCTTGTTTGGATTTCCGGGAATTCAACCGTATTACGGTCCGTGATCCGTATCCCCTTCCTTTGATCTCCGATCTTTTTGATCAAATTGTTGGAGCCAAGGTGTTCTCCAAGTTGGATTTAAGAGGGGCCTACAATCTGATCAGAATCAAGGAAGGGGATGAGTGGAAAACGGCCTTCAACACGCACGAGGGTCATTTCGAGAATCTGGTTATGCCTTTTGGGTTAACTAACGCGCCAGCGATTTGTCAATGACATTTTCCATCATTTTGTGGGGAGGTTCGTGGTAGTTTACTTGGATGACATTCTAATTTACTCTCCTGATCTGAAGACCCATCAGGATCACGTGAGACAGGTTTTGTCGATCCTTCGGGAGAATAAATGTATGTCAAATTGGAGAAATGTGTGTTTTCTGTGCAGGAGCTTCCATTTCTGGGATATCTGCTTTCTGACTCTGGTTTTCGTATGGACCCCAAAAAGGTCCGGGCGGTTCTGCAATGGGACCGACCGGAGAATCATAAAGCTTTTGATGCGGTTTTTGGGGTTTACTAATTACTATAGAAAATTTATCTTGAACTATTCTACCATTGTAAAACCTCTGACTGATATGACTAAGAAGGGCGTCAACATGTCTGTCTGGTCGGATGAGGCATTGCAGGCCTTTTCGGCTATTAAGGAATGTTTTGCGTCTGCTCCCATTCTGGTGCAGCCTAATGTGTCTCAGCCATTCGTGGTGGAGGTTGATGCTTCAGAAGTGGGGGTTGGAGCAGTGCTGTCGCAAGGTTCATCTCCTGGTAAATGGGTTCCGTGTGATTCTTGTCCCCCAGGGAGGTTGTTTGTTCCTGATGGACTGCCATACAAGGTATTCAAGGAACATCACGATACTGTCCTTGCTGGACATCCTGGTGGTAAGTCCACCCTTTAATCTTGTGTCCCGGAGGTTCTGGTGGCCCAGGTTACGTAAAAATGTTGAGGATTACGTAGCAGCTTGTGAAACCTGTGCACGGTCAAAGGTTGCTCACACTCGACCTTCTGGTTCACTTCTTCCTTTGTCTATTCCGTCTCGTCCTTGGACGCACTTGTCTATGGACTTTATTACGGATCTGCCGAGTTCCTTCAGGAAAACAGTAATTTTGGTGGTTGTTGACCGTTTTAGTCAAATGGCTCACTTTGTATCGTTAGCTAGTCTGCCCAATGCCAAGACTCTTGCTCATATTTTTGTTGATAATATCGTGAAATTACATGGCATTCCCTCGGATGTGGTTTGTGATAGGGGCACGCAGTTTGTCTCCAGGTTTTGGAGGGCGTTCTGCTCTGGGCTTGACATTCAACTTTTGTTTTCTTCGGCTTTTCATCCGCAGTCGAATGGGCAGACAGAGCGTACTAATCAAAACCTGGAGACCTACTTGAGGTGCTTTGTGGCTGAGAATCAGAAGGACTGGTCCTCATTCTTATCCTTAGCAGAGTTTGCTTTGAATACCCGTAGGCAGGAGTCCACGGGTAAGTCGCCATTTTTTGGCACATACGGTTTTCATCCACAGTTTGGTACCTTTTCTGGGACTAGTTCCTCTGGGATGCCAGAGGAGGGGAGATTTTCTTCTGTCTTGTCTTCTATCAGGCGGAGGATCCAAGTGAATTTGGAGAAGATGGGTGAGAGGTATGAGCGAATGGCTGACAAGAGACGTATGACTGGTCCAGACCTGTGTGTGGATGATCTGGTGTGGTTATCTACTAAAAATATTAAAAAGAGAGAACCATCTTGGAAAGTGGGTCCAAGATTTATTGGACCTTACAAAATATCTGCGGTGGTCAATCCAGTAGCGTTTCGTCTGAATCTTCCGCAGACTTGGAGGATCCATGATGTGTTCCACAGGTCTTTACTGAAAAAATATGTGAAACCGGTGGAACCATCAACATTGCCTCCTCCCCCTGTTCTGGTTGATGGAAATTTAGAGTTCGAGATCTCTAGGGTTCTCAACTCAAGAGGGGGTTCCCTTCAGTACCTGGTACACTGGAGGGGATACGGCCCTGAGGAGAGGATGTGGGTTCCGGCTGTGGATGTTAGTGCCAGCTGACTGGTGAGGGCTTTTCACAGATCCCACCCGGATAAAGTTGGGCCGGGATGTCCGGAGGTCACCCGTAGAAGGGGGGGTACTGTCATGCCCTGCTCAGGTTATGTGCAGAGGTCTGCCAGGTTAGCAGCACGTGTGTAGCCTTTTGTTTTTGTTTTGGAGTTGAGCTGTATCCGCCTCCCTTCAGGTGCACTAGGTGAGGTCATTGGTATGAGTTTACATTACGCCCACTCTCAGTGTCCTGTGCGGGTTATATCTTCTGTCTTGCTCAGAGGAAGGAAGGAAGGATTTGTGGTTCCTGCTCAGTAACAAAGATAAGTTGGTTTTGTTTTTCTTGTGGTTGTCTGTCTAGGCTGTTAGAGAGACGCCTGCCCCCTCCAGGTCCTGAGGGAGCAGGCTGCCTCTTTCCCCCTTTCACCATCTTAGGGATTTTAGAGAATCTTCAGCCTAGGCACGGGGACACATTTATTCCCACCTTTAGGGTCTGAACGTGGGCATAGGAGTCTAGGGAGAGCTGGTAGGGATTTGTCAGGAGGTGACCTTTATCCCCAGCTTCTTGCCTAGACACTTGTTTTGTGGTCTTCTGTGTATCTTGTATCCTGTCCAGCATGACACACACTCGCCGCTCTGTTGGGGGGCTCTACTTGTATGAACTTTTAATAGAACAGGTTCTGTAGACATCTATGTGAAATCAGCTGATGACGGTGTAAAAGGAGTGCGCTTCTTCTTGGCGCTAACATCGACCTGTAAGGCTGAGTTCTTACTTGAGTTATTTGGTCAGTTTTGTCCCCGTGACTGTGTCCTAATAAGTGAATTGTGCGATGATTCTAAGAGCATGTCATCTGCATGTCATACGGACTCACAGTATTATTTTACTACCACAGCAGACTACCTATGCGTGTTACTGCAAGGCACAGTGTTTTACACCGCTATAAAGGCTCTTAGCTCCCAGGAAATAGCAGTTTTTTAATGTAATTCGGCACAAATATATTCGGATCGAACCAAATTTTTCCCCAAAAATTCAGCTTACCGGCTAATCAAATTTTTGAAAAATTTGCTCATCTCTAATTATAGCCAAACCAGTACCTCATCTGCAGATAGCTGTTTTGGTATGATTGCCCCTCATCAGTGCAGAGCAGAGAGTACTGGCTTAAGTGGATGAGGGGCTTTGACTTGCCTTACCTTGTCTGGTGGAATCAGAGTCTCAGCCTTCTTTTCTTTTTGGAAAGAGAGCTAATTTTCATAGCCTTTTCCAAGAGAAGCATTTAATGGACTATAAGACTCTTTACATCTACTAGGCACTTTGCACAAGGAGAAACAGTATCTCCTTGATCCTCAACAAAGGCCTCTACCCTACATACGTAGCTAAGGCTAGTTTCACACTTGCGTTGTGAGATCTGTAGCGTTTATTGTCCAACCGATTCTCTGCAAATTTGCTGGGTTCTGGCCGGATGTCCGCTAGTCACCTTTATGGTTTAAGCAGAACTGACGGGAACTCAGTGGCTTCTAGCAGTGCCGGATCCAGACAGAGCAAACAGACTTTTCCCTGCAGGAACAGCCTACTGGATCTCACAACACTAGTGTGAAACAAGCCTATGTCAGTTCTCTCTGCTTTGCACTGATGAGGGGCAATCACCGCAAAACATTAGTCTGCAGATGAGATACTGGCTTGGCTATAAACCTAAATTATATCCCAAAGAGTGTTTAAAAGGTCGAACATTGCTTCTGCGTTACTTTTGATGGTATCAGAGCCTCAGACTTCTTTTCTTTTTGGAAAAAATGCTGAGCTGCATATATAAATAGGAAAGGGCAGCTCCTTAACGTATAAAATGTTGGTATAATTGATTTGATGTCCTTGGGAACCGAACTGGCAGAAAGTCTGCGTAAGAAGTTGAGATATTGATTTTTCTTCCCCTCAATGACTCCTTTCATGATATTTTCAAAAGATAACATTTTCTTTTCTCTTGCTTCTTCTTCTATCATAGGATTGGTGCATCTGACTTTATGAACGGCATTTATGCTGCTCCCTCTCGTGCAAAGTCATTAAATATTCTTGTCAGCCATTTCTAATGCTCTTTGGTGATCACTAATTGCCACCATTACTCATATGTCCATAGGAGTGTCACCCAGGTTTTCAGAAACCTGAAAAAAATATGACTGAATTAAATTATATAAATGTATAACAATGCAGATCTTCATACTGGAGACCAATACCAGCTACGATGGACCCCACTGGCTTACAATAAGGTCTGTCACCTTCCATTGTGGTTTCCATTACTCTGACAGGAAGACCCCCCTGTACCACTCAATTACTAGAATGAATTAGCCTATAATGCCCCATCCGTCATAGCATATAGATTTTGATATCACTGCTGTCATACATTAACTCATCTCCATGTTTACACCCGCAAAAGAATTTATGTTGATTGCACATCTGTTATCATCATCAGTTTTTCTGAGTGACTCCAACTAACTATGAACAAGGGGTTGACAATTTAAAACAGCCAATGTATGGCCAACACTGGCCATACATTGGCTGTTTTAAATTGTCAACCCCTTGTTCATAGTCAGTTGGAGTCACTCAGAAAAACTGATGATGATACCAGATGTGCAATCAACATAAATTCTTTTGCGGGTGTAAACATGGAGATGAGTTAATGTATGACAGGGAAAAGAAAAAAGTTTTTTAAAAGAGAGTGTTAGTCAAAGAACCTATTGAAAAGGAAGAAAGGAATCCAAAAGATCTTAGAATAACAGTAGCAGGGCGCCAAAGGGAAGAAAAACTAGTGCCAAAGTGTAAGAAATAAGTGGTTGCCGGTGTGGAAGGCGCAGCACTATAAAGTGCCTTTTGCACTGTGGCATTAGAAGAATTTTTATATCTCTGACTTTTAGTCTAACCACACTGTCTATTACTCTGTAATTCCTCTAGCGCAGTTCTAATGAAACAGTAGGTTTAAAGAGCACACCAAATGCTTCAAATAACTTTTTCATTAACTTCAACTTTTCTTAATATATAACACTGCCGCCTCCTCAGCAGATAGTCCATGTACAAAACACGTGTTGAAAAGATATCACAAAATGGCGGTATGATTAAGATGGTGGTTCAACTGTTCAATCTTGTCATTCAACATAAAATGGTGGATATATTTCTCTCTTGAGTATCTGTACTGTCACTTTAAGTTATTTAAGCACTTTATGCTTTCTGAGAGGTATATCTAAGATTTGACCGATAGTTCTACTGATCTGTATGCAATTTGTATGGATTGCTATTTGTAGTTTGCAATTGGTGGAACTGCAAGTAAACACATATAACCAGTTCAGTATACAGCTCTAATCACACTATAAACAATAGGAACACATCATACCTGTATTAAATACCAATTTTGACCTCTTTGCTTCCATAAAACTGAACTCTGGCTGGATATGTGTGTGTTGAGCTTCTGTCTCTGGTGAATAATTATTCTAGCAGCTCCTGCTAGGGGAATTCCCAGACAGGCTGTGTGTGAGGCTGGCTGTGATTGGTGAAAACTCCTGCTGTGTGAGAAGCTGGCTGTGATTGGTCTAGACTTCTACCCAGAAACAATAGATTCCCTTACGTCCTACCAGCAGCACAGATGGGGGTTAACTGCCCCCCGTGGACTGGTAGGACCGGCGGAATGTTTAATGAGCCCAAAGAATAAACCAATAAAAGAACTCCAGCTCCCTTAAAGGGAGGGGTTCATCCCCCAGCCCACCGTGTTTTTTTCTGTCCTTTGGACAGGTGGACTGGCGAGTTTTACTCTCTCCTTGTTGAGAATTGGGGACGTTTTTATGACTCTTAGAGCCATGAGTGTCCCCCTTTTTTTCCAGTTGTTAGTGCGCTTATATTTGCGCCTCATTTTCTGCAAGTGGATTAGTCTACTTGCCTCGGTCTCCCCCTGTGAGTCGGCAGCGCTCCGCTGCATGGCTGGTATGGGCGCCGCCATGACCGGAAGTGACGCGGGCCTAGCCGCGGCGTCACTTCCGGTCCCTCGGCCGGCCGTTCGGTCCTGACTGCAGAAATTCAGGATAAAGAGTACCGGCCGGTTTTTTTCTTTCTCTAGGGGGGATGGAGGTGTGGTGGGGATCACCACTTATTCATTAACCTTCTCTTTTAGGGAAGGCTACAGCTGATGAATGGCAGTATCGTTAGGGGGAGGATTATTTTAACAAAGACCACTCCCCTGGGCGGAGCTACTCTATTTAAGCTCCCTGCTTCCATTCAGTCGGTCTCTGGCTGCGCTGCTCTTACAAGCAAGCTCCAGAGTCTCCTGCATTTCTGTGATATTTCTCTATCCAGACGGGATTTTTTTGCCTTTCAGAGCTTATTACTGACTCCTCTGGTTCGTGCTCCTAAAAATCATGGAGGGTTTTTCCCTTATTTCTTTTAGGATGTTTTGATGTTTTAATTGTTTTCCCTTTCTATTTTCAGCTATGGCCTCTCCCCAAGAGCCCAATCAGCTACGGAAAACAGCTACCAAGAGGAAACACCTGGCTTGCTATGACTGCAATACGCCTCTTGATGAGAGCTGCCCTTTCTCCAGGTGTGACAGTTGTCGTTCCACCACTGCTACTGAGCCTTCGATGCAGGACATGTACCAGTGGGCCAAAACTTATGTTGACGATTCCATTCAAGGGGTCGTACGTCTCCTTAATGAGAGGCTACCTGTTCCCTCCCAAGCTCCTATGGAGGTGAGCGGGGGCCCCGATAGGCCTTTACCCCTTTCTGTGGGGTCATCTTCTTCTGAGGAAGAAGAATCGACTTCTGGCTTTTTTCCACCGGAAAAGACTCAGAAGCTTCTGAGGTCCATCAGGTCGGGGGACCATGATGTTGACGTAGGGGAGTCTTCCGATCCCGCCTACCGGACCCAGCGGGTCTTTAGGGCAGATGAGACCCTTCTCTCTGTGATGCGCACAGAGTGGAAAAAGCCGGAAAAAGGCCCAGTCCTTACCAGGAAATTTAAACAAATGTTCCCAATGGCTAAACCCTTAGTGGAATCGTGGGGTTCCATTCCTAAGGTGGACATGGCAATTGCCAAGTTGTCCAGGCGCACTCTGGTTCCTGCAGACGATGGGTCTAGCCTGCAGGACCCTCTAGATAGAAGGACAGAGTGCACCCTTAGACGAGGTTACTCGGCTGCCGCCGCTTCCGCCTCGACTTCCATTGCTGCCACAGAGGTCTCGTCCTTCCTCAGAGCCAGGTTGAATCAGATCCAGACGGATGTCGACCAGAGTGTCTCTCGCGATGATATCCTCGCTGCCTTCAAGTCCGTCAATTTGGCCATGGACTTCCTATGTGACACAGCCCAACTTCAGTTAAAGTTGGCAGCCAAAACAATGGCTTTAGTATCTGCCGCTAGGAGACCTCTGTGGCTGAAACCTTGGAACGCAGATAATGCGTCCAAGTATAACCTCTGTGGGCTCCCCTTTGAACCTGGCCGTCTATTCGGATCTGAATTAGACACCATTATGGAGGGTCTTTCAGATAAAAAGGGGAAGAGTCTCCCCCAACAATCCTTTCGAGGCAGGGGTAGACAAGCCCGCGGGGGCCGGCCAGGACAGCAGGTTGGACGCAGAGATTGGGGGGGGCCGCCTAGAAAATTTTCTAGGCGCTCCCGTAAACCCGCCAGGGAGGCAAAACAAACCTCCTGACTATGGGCCTCTCTGAGGCTCTTGGATAAGCCCTGCTATCCCTGTCGTTACACTTCTGGTTTTTCCCGTACCCCTTCTCCACCTCCCTCTAAGGGGGCGTCTTTTATCCAGACTCTTATGGGCCCAAGAAATCCCGCATCCTTGGGTCCAAAATATCGTTGCCATAGGCAATCTAATAGACCTTGTTTTTCTCCCCCCAGGAAGACTCATTGCTACTCGCAGTTTTTTGCCGGCCAGGCAAAGAATCTTGGAGGTCTATGTTCAAGACTACCTTTCCAAGGGAACCCTGGAGGAGGTACCGGCAGGGGAGAAGGGTCTAGGGATTTATTCTCCAGTATACCTGGTTCCCAAGAAGACGGGAGATCTTCGGACGATCATAGATTGAATACTTCTCAATCCCTTTTTAAGGAGGACCAGATTCCACACGGAAACTATAAGGTCGGTCAGCCACCTCCTCAGCTCTGGGGAGGTGATGGCCATTCTGGACCTCAAGGCTGGGAAATTTTTCAGGATCACGGTCCAGATACTAGGAGTAGGCAGACATCTCCAGTTTGCCGCCCCTCCCTTCGGAATCTCGTCTGCCCCCCTGACCTTCACCAAGGTCATAGTATCGGTAGTGGCAGCATTGAGATTCCAAGATCTGACCATTGTCCCTTATTTGGACATCTGGCCTCTACTTTCCCATCTTCTTCATGTCGCATTTTTTCTTCTGCTCCACCTAGGTTGGATTGTCAACTGGCTGAAGTCGAACGTGAGCCCTTCGACTTCTATCCGTCATCTAGGATTCTTAGTCGACTCTCTGGAGATGTCCCTCCAGTTGACACCAGAAAGAAGAATGCGGATACAGGACCTAGCAAGGTTCCCTTATGTACCACAACGAGTCTCCATATGGACCCTCATGAAGATGGTGGGGCTCGTGTCAGCGACTGTGGATGCAGTCCCTTGAGCTTTATAGCACCTCCGGCCCCCTTAGTCGGAGGTCTTAAACAAACGGAACGGCAGCCCCCTGGGGCTAGATTCCCTGTGCCCCCTATTCAACCAGTCCCAACTTTCCCCCACAGGGTGGTTTTATCTACCACAGGGGAAGTCTATGACCCAACCAGCTTGGCTCATATTGACCATGGACGCGTCCCTAGTAGGCTGGGACGCTCATATAGACGGGTCCCCAGTTCGGGGATCCTGGTCTCCTCAGGAGTGGCATCTTTTTTCAAATCTCCACGAGATGTGTGCTATCCGGCTAGCCCTCCTTCACTTCGCCCCTCAGATTCGGGGCAAAGCAGTGAAAGTCCCGTCAGACAACAGGACTGTCGTGCTTTATATAGACAAGCAGGGAGGCACAAGATTCTTACCCCTTCCGTCTGTGATCGGGGTAATTCTGCGGTGGCCAGAGCTGAACTTATCCCATCTATCCGCCACTCACATCTGAGGCTCCTTCAACGTCATCACGCACCGCCTAAATTGCGGCCTATCGACCATGGAATGGTCACTACATCCGGAGATCTTCAAATAGTTAGTCCTCAGATGGGGGATGCCATAGGAGTATCTCATGGCAACCGAGTTCAACGCCAAGGTACAGAGGTTTTGTTCCCTAGACAGGGAGGACAACCCCCTGGCGATAGGCGCTCTGACAACACCGTGGAGGTTCAGGCTGGCGTACATCTTCCCTCCCCTTTCCATGATTCCGAGGGTATTGATGAAAATCCGTCAGGATCAGGCCTCGGTAATAGCCATCATACCATTTTGGCCCAAGAGATCCTGGTTTTCCCAGCTCATTCAGATGAGTCGGGGACAATATTGGAGACTCCCCCCGGAGCAGACCCTGGTGTCATGGGACACGCATCTCTGCCCAGATCTGCACAGACTCAACCTGACAGCCTGGAGGTTGATCAGTCCCTTCCCAGAGTGGATGGGCTCTCTGAGTCGGTCCTGAGAACTTTATCGCATTCCAGAGCAGAGTCTACTAAAAAGGCCTACTCCCGGATCATGAGGATCTTCACCTCTTGGTGTAGCTCCAACCAGGTGGCGTTTGCAGATCCGCCCCTCGCAGCGATCTTACAGTTCCTTCAGGATGGGATGGACAGAGGTCTCGCCCCATCTACCCTAAAGGTCCAAGTGTTTGCCATCTCGGCCTGTCTTAACAGACCATATTCTCGGGACCCTCTCATCAAGCGCTTCCTTAAAGGAGCGGAAAGATTGAAGCCTACAATACTGAAACCCGTCCCTCAATGGGATTTGTCAGTTGTTCTCAGGGGGCTAGCATCCCCCCCCTTTGAACCCTTGGAGGAGGCAAGTTTTAAATTTTTAACACTTAAGATGGTCTTTCTTCTGGCCATAACTTCGGCCAAAAGAATTTCGGAGCTACAAGCTTTCTCCGCGTTATACCCATATACCATGTTTCTACAGGATAGGGTCCTTTTAAAATTTCTACCTTACTTTAGACCTAAGGTTTCAACCTTTCAGAATATTAATCAGGTAGTCTCTCTACCTGTATTACTCTCTGCCTCCTCCTCTGATGTCCCAGTGCGACATCCACTGGATATATCTAGATGCCTTCAGATCTATGTGGATAGATCCAAAGAATTCAGGTTGGATGAAAATCTCTTTATCCTGTTTGCCGGTAAGTCTAAAGGCCGTAAGGCGTCTAAAACGACTATTAGTCGCTGGGTCAAGGAAGCTATCAGGGAAGCTTTCACCTCTCAATCCTTAGATCCTCCGGAGTTTGTGAGGGCCCATTCTACAAGGGCCGTAGCTACCTCTGTTGCGGAGAGAAGTCTTCTCCCCCTAGAGTTGATCTGTAAGGCAGCTTCCTGGAGCTCTGAATCAACCTTCATCTCCCATTATAGGATTGATGCTAGGGTATCAGAGTTTTCGGCCTTTGGGCAGACAGTTCTTGCTTCTGCCGAGCATGAGGACCCTCCCTAGGGGATTCTTCTTGCTATCTCCCCATCTGTGCTGCTGGTAGGACGTAAGGGAATCGTTAATTTCTAACGATAATTTGTTTTCCCTTAGTCCTAACAGCAGCACACAAATTTCCCGCCCTAAAGCATTTTTTTCTTGTGATATACACGGTGGGCTGGGGGATGAACCCCTCCCTTTAAGGGAGCTGGAGTTCTTTTATTGGTTTATTCTTTGGGCTCATTAAACATTCCGCCGGTCCTACCAGTCCACGGGGGGCAGTTAACCCCCATCTGTGCTGCTGTTAGGACTAAGGGAAAACAAATTATCGTTAGAAATTAACGATTAACACTATACTTTCTGTTGTTTTTGCTGTGTCACTGAGCTTACCTTACATTACAAAATTAATCTTAAAGGCATTTTATCTTTTTCTGCTTCTGTGAACACAACATATAACAGTTATATGACCTCCAAAACATGATGTCACAGTAAATAACTCTGCTTTTGTCTTTAACACATAAACATAGGAACTGTATTAAGGTTATTGGCAGGTCCAGCTGCATAAACATACAAGCTATATTAGCAAACTAGGACAAGTCTTAGCTGGCCAGCTACAGCCGGTAGTGGCTGAATGTGTAGATAAAACTACCACATACGGTAGATAGGTGCAGGAAAAGAGAAAAGAACACAGCCACCGAGAAGGCGCCAGATTCCAAATTGTCGCTATTGGATTTAAACAGGAAAGAGATGGATATTTTGAAGTCGTAGGACAATGAATTAATAGACACAATAAGGTTATGACCTGAATGAAAGCTGATTCACAAATAGGATCAAATAAATGCAAATAAAAAGCTTGTTAAAAACAAAAGGTAAAAGGTTGACTCACTTCACTGAGGAGGAGGTCAATGGGATAAAGCTCAAGACACCCATAGACTAAGCCTCCCCCATCAGGATCGCTTGTAGCATCTCAGGAAAGAGACAGCAGTACCAAAGGTGTTACTTCTGGTGGTTTCCTTTTATTGATATTACAGGTGGGCTCAACGCATTTCGGGGGTTCGCCTATCCCCCTTCTTCAGGAGCAGTCAGAATAAGTATATAGACAGCAATAGCATTATAGCATCATGGTTTATGATGTTATTGCTGTCTATATACTTATCTTGACTGCTCCTGAAGAAGGGGGATAGGAGGATCAGCTTTCATTCAGGTCATAACCTTATTGTGTCTATTATTAATTGTCCCAAAACTTAAAAATATCCATCTCTTTCCTGTTTAAATCCGATAGCGACAATTTGGAATCTGGCACCTTCTCGGTTAATGTATGACATCAGCTTGGCCATGTTCACTGAATGAATAAGTGACTAATTTCAAGGGATTGGTCATTGTGCAACGTAGACAGTTGGCACATGAAAAATCGATAACAAATAGACATCCCCTTCACGTTACATAGTTAATACGGTTAAAAAAAGACATAAGTCCATCAAGTTCAACCAAGGAATAGGTGGGAATGCGAATGGGGCTGGGTTGCAATAACAAGCAGGGCCACTATACAATGTACAGCGTGTGCTTATTTAGCTATAAAGAGGCCGAAGTGCTTACCAGAGAGCTGTGGCCTCCTCAAAGAGCTGATCAGCGGGGGTGTTGGGAGTCAGACCCCCACTGATCAGATATTGATGAACTATCTTGAGGATAGGTCATCAATTTATGTATCACAGAAAACCAGTTTAAGGTGGCTGTGTGTGGGCGTGTTGGGTCTGGGAAAAACCCTTTAGGTGCATGTCAGATCAGCCCCAAACCCACCTGGGTTTATATCCACCCAATTTCAAGCTGGGAGAAGCTAAAATTTCTAGGAATTTATCTGAAAAATCAGGACAATCTTGGCAAAATTATGACTGTTGGTGACTCTGCAAAACAACAACCTTCAGAGACCAACCAAGTCAAAACCAAGCCATCTGAAGTCACTAGTGGAAACATTTAGCTGTTTTATCATTGTTCCATGTTGTCACCTGAAAAGGCCTAAACAGACTGTACTTATAGCCCATTTCATGATGACATTTTGTTTCAGGTCTCCCGTCCGGGCCTCACCACACCCCCCAGTCACCTAACAGGCCCTCGTAACTCTGAAGCTGACTCTGCATATCGAAAAAAAAATAGCACTACCTGTATAACATACAATAATATACGTAGAAATATGGTCGGTGGGGGATATAGGGCTAGTTTATGGAAAATAGAACTCTAGATAAGATATAGAGTGTCGTGATGGGTATTTGAGTAACCCTCTGACATTTATCTGTAAGACATTCCTTCCTCCAGGAGCCATGTAATGATCGTATTTGGAGAGATAATGAAATGGGTTTCCATTAATTATTTCAAAGGTCTCTAACATGTACAGTACGTGAACTTCATAGCCGCAGGACACAGTGTCCTTTTCTTACTCGGACACCATGTAAAGTGCTGTCTATAAAGCTTTTTTCCCAGGTCTATATAGGGCCTCATTTATCAAACAATATCAGTGCTGCCCATAACAACCAATCAGAGCTCAGCTTTCATTTCTCCAGAGTAGATTATAAAATGAAAGATGTTTTGTGATTGGTTGCTTTAGGCAACAAAGATGGTTTTACTGCTAGACAGTTTGAAAAATGAGGCCTATTTCTGTGAGGATGAAAAGCTTTCTTCTTTTGGTGGCCACATAGGCTGCTCAGCTGTTTCCTTCCCTTGTAGATCACCAGCCCTCACAGGCAGGGACCTCTTTCCTCCTGTGCCCGTCTGTCTCTTGCTCATGTCTACTCATAAGTCTAGGTTTTTGTGCACTTTTTTTGTTTTATGTTTTCACATGTAAAATTGTAAAACAAATAATAACAATATGCATGTCAAAGAAGGGTGTCCTCTGCTAAGGATACCCCTTTATTTGCCACAGCAGTGCGGTGCTGTCAACCCCAGGGTGACCACCCCCTCCTCCGCAGTGTCCCTGCTAAGATGTCTACATAGATGACATCCCAGCTTTCGCTCCAGCTCAGGGCTGACACTCTATAAGAGTACACAGTCTGCTCAGCATGCATGCTGGTACTTGTAGCCCCTGGATTCAATGAAGGCCATTTTGGCTCCATATAGACATAAATCAAGGGGGCCCAGCATGCATGTGGGACCTGCACTTCCTGGATTCATGGTCGCTGTTATGGCACCCAACAGGTGAGCTTTAGTGTTAGGACCTGTCTTATAGAGGTCGCCTTGGCGTTCGGCAGACGGGCTCAAATGATTTTGTACAAAATGTATTTGCCAAGCATCTCTAAGTTATTAGCATAGCATTTGCAATGTAATATACCTTTGTACTCTACTTTTGGTTTGTAGAGTGCTGTTGCACCATGTGTTTGTCAGATGTATATTTGCAGCCACAAGCAACGTGCACCTTCACATTGGGATGTGCTGACCCCCCCCCCCCCCTCCCCCCATTTTGTGTTTCTGACACTCTATAAGAGCCAGTGCTCACCAATGCACCAATGTCTAACTGGCAAAGTCCTCTTATGAACCATTCCACCACCTTCCTGTGACTGGGCAAGAAGTTCAGATGCTGAATTTTGTCCTCTGACCTCTGTCTGTCCTGACCCACTGCCTGACTACTATTATGCCAGAAAGCCGCCTATGTTGACCCGGGCTTATCTGACCACGTCTTCAGCCTGACAGTTCTGCATTATGTCCCAGTGTCATCATGATGCACACAATTGCATTTTAGTTCAGCGTGCTACCTGCATTTTTAGAACACCGAACCATCCATTTCTATGGGGCCATGCATACATCCAAATTTTTGGGCTGTTCTGCAAATTACACATCCACATCCACACTGTGCAGCCGTTCCGCAGATTATAAAAAATATCCTATTCTTGTCTATTTTGCTGACAAGAATAGCCTATTCTACTGATAAATGAGAAAAGTACAGAGGGCACACGGAAGGTATGTGTATTTTGCAGATCTGTGGTTTGCAGTCGAAAAATGTGGATATGGTCGTGAGCACAAGGTCTAAAGGTGAATACCGGGTAATCCCTTTAGACCGCCATACTCTTTAGGATACTTTCAGCCCACCCCACTGTATTTTGCTTGGACTGGCTGAAAATGTAATGTGTGTGGGGAGCTCTTGACTCTTCCCTGACAAATGATTTTGGGAAAGAGAAGGATCAGGTCAGGCTCATTGAATTTCAACGCCAAATTATTTTGTTCTCTTGGTAAATAAGTGGCCATCATGGGAATCTGGCAACGGCTTTCTCCGCTCTGCCTATTAAATGACTGAGCCAAATATGTATGTGGGAATCAGGAGAGATAGATATAAAAGGTATTTACCCCGGCAGCAGGTAATATTACATTTGAGCTCAACAGATATCCCATATTCCCCCAGTCTGCCTGGCAGGATGGCTGACAGATATATACGTGGTGCCATGTTCCACAAGAAACATAAATTTATTATTAGCCAAGATCTGTAATTCCACCATACTGGAAACAAATATGTCTACCATCTTTTTCCTGATAGTTAGTCCCTTTTCCCCTTTACTATGTAATACATTCTGCACCTGGACTATTGTGCAACCCACGCATGTGCTGTGGGGTCCTATTGCGCTGTGCAGGTCTTCCCTATGGCAACGGCCTGCTGCCCTGCCTCACGTGACTGTTTTTCATGTGGGCTGCTAGGGCGGCGGCGTCTCATGTCATGCTGCATGTTGTCACGTGGCCGCCTGTCGACTGGTCATGTAACGCATGATTACCAGGGGGAGGGCTTGAGCGCCGTGGCGTTGGGACCAGACGCATCATCGTGGGTATGCGCCGTCATTAGTTCAAGGTGCATGTCATTAGAGGCCTATATATTACCCCATCGTTCGCAAATATCTTTATGGGCGAATTTGAGGAGTTACACATATGGGAGCACCTGACATACAAAATAGGATCATCTATTACAGAAGATACATAGACGATCTGTTCATTATCTGGAATGAAGATGAAAAATCCACCCTTAATTTCTGTAGTAGTCTCAATCTTACTTACTGGGGCATCACCTTCACACCTAAATTTAGCAAAGAGACAATATGATTCTTAGATATTGTTATTACCAACCACAACAATAAACGTATCACTAAAACATTTTTTAAAACAGTAGCTACAAATAGCTACATCCAATACACCAGCTTCCACCATAAAAAATGGCTTAAAAATATCCCCTACAGGCAATATAAACGCATTAGACGGAATTGCACTAGTGACGCCGACTTCGCCATACAAGAAAAGATACTGGAAAAAAAGATTCAAAGAACCCAAGCATTACACTGTCTCCTAAACCAACACCGACACAATATACAAAAACAATACGTCAAACACAGTCTATCCAGGCACTGTGCTAACACTCCTGAAAAAGAACAACACCCCATCAAAATCACCCCGATAGATTTCATACCTCCCAACCCATACAATAGATTTGACCTCCTTCATAAACGAGAGGTATACTGGATTTACCGGTTAAACACACTCACCCCCTATGACCTGAATAAAATAAATGAAATGATAACATGATCATGGAAACCAAGTTGATACACACATACATGCAGGTACTGTCCAAATACACACAAATATGTACACAAAAAATCACACATATACTCAGTATAGACTTAGTAAACACCAAAATGGTACAACTTATCCTAAAATACCATTGCTATTTAAGTATGACAAATGTACCCCACCATCAACAATACCTTCCTCACATCGGTATATATTTGGATACAAATATTCCAGAAGCATGGATACTTTCATCTTTTATTCAAACACAATTTCAATCACATTAACTAACCATCAGACAGTTACTACAAAAAAACAAGATTTGCCAGCCACACAAATGGATATGTTTATATATACATATGCACTTTGAACATAGTATATGTATTAGTATATACAGCCTGGTATATTTGCACTTGAGCCTTTTTTATACTTCTATAAGTGCGCATACATTAAGCGCACATACTTGTCCTCTATAAGAACGGCCATCTGCCGAAGTACGTAAAATGCCTTGTCTAAACTATCCCCATGTTTAGATAGGCGCAGAGTGTGCCTCACACACGGGTTCTTTATATGTGGCATCGCATAGTGAGCTACCAGGCACCACTATCTTATGTCCACCTCACCCCAGTTATATCTTGGTGGACATGGGATAGATACATCCAGGGCTTCCCTATAACGTGGAATGCCATAGTTTAGTAGTACAATACCCCTTAATGCACTCCATGGCATGATACCCCTTGATGCACTCCATTAGTGTTGGGCGAGCATACTCGGCCGAACATTAGTTCGGTTCGAGCATCGCGATGCTCGGCACATCGCGGTGTTTGGCCGAATACCGCGTGTGCTCGAGCATGATGCTCGAGTCTCCTCCTTGCACGTTGTTGGCTGTTACGCAGCTAATAAAGTGCAGGTAAGTATTGCTGTTCACTGTAATGCTGTAGTCATGTTGGCTGCTGGCATTACAGTGATTGGCTGGCCGGAACGCGTCATCGGGTGCTATATAGTACCCAATGACACGTGTTAGGCTCAGTATTAGTCAAGGAGAGCTGGAGAGCAGAAGGGAGAGAGAGTGTAGAGAGTGAAATAGCAATATTTTAGTTTATATACTTCTTACAAACCCAAAAGTCCTTTTAAGGACTATTGTGTCTGGCAGCAATATATATGTTTAGCACATCCTGCGCTAAATAGCTTGCAAGCAATTGTTTGGCCGCTGTAGACAGCAACATTATCTGTGCTAAATCTCCTGTCTAACATGTGCGCAGCCTAAAAATATCTGTGACATCCAGTGTACCTTTTCCATAGACGGTATCCGCTGCGGACAGTTACATTACATGCGCTACATCTCCTGTATAAGGTTTGTGTATCCGAAATATCAGTGGCATTCAGTGTCTTTTTTTGCTGCTGGTGGCAGCGACATTATCTGCACTACATCTCCAGTATAACGTGTGCGCAGCCTAAAAATATCTGTGACATGCAGTGTACTTTTTTTGTAGACGGTGTCGGCTGCGGACAGTGACATTATCTGCACTACATCTCCTGTATAACGTTTGCGTATCCAAAATATTAGTGACATTCAGTGTAATTTTTATGTTGCTGGTGGCAGCGACATTAACTGCGCTACATCTTCTATATAACGTTTGCCCATCCTAAATATCAGTGACATTCATTCAGTGTAAATTTTTATTAGGCGGTGGTGGCAGTGACATTACTTGTGCTATACCTTCTGTTTAACATGTGCGCATCCTAAAAAGATCTGTGACAGTCTGTGTACTTTATTTTCGCATACACTTACAAAACCTGCGCTACTGTACATGTGACATACTTGCAAGCATATATTCCATTTAATATGCATAAGGTGTGCAGTAAGGGACGGGGAAGTGGCCGTGCTGCTGATGGTGCACGCAGAGGCCGTGGCCCTGGGAGCGGTGAAACTATGCCTGCTGCCAGAGCACAAGAAACACACTCATCCACGCTTCATATCCCAGTTTGCACAGCGGCGCAGAACACCACTCTCAAAGTCAGACCAGTGCGACCAGGTGGTCGGTTGGATTGCAGCAGATAATGCTTCCAGTCGGTTAAGCACCACCCTGTCTTCCACAAAGTCCAGTCTCAGTAGCCAAGAGTCTGGTCAACAGAATCCTCACCCTGATACTCCTTCCACCCACCATGGAGAGTCTTGGCAAACAAGCAATCCCATACTCGGATATTCTGAGGAGCTGTTTTCATTGCCATTCCTAAATTTGGGCCTCTCGCCAAGCCACCTTGAAGAGGGACATGAGGAGATCTTGTGCCCTGATTCTCGAACTTTGGAGCATCCACAGTCAGAAGAAGATGACGGTGGGGAATGGCAATTAGTGTTTCACGAGGTGGATGATGATGGGACACAGTTGCCAATAAGTGAACCACAATTAGTGTCTCAAGAGGTTCATGATGAGGATGAGACACAGTTGTCAATAACTGGGGTTGTTATTTCAACAAGTCAGGAGGATGACCATAGTGAGGAAGTGGAAGAGGAGGTGCTGGACGATTAAGTCACTGACCCAACCTGAGAAGGTGGCAAGCCGAGCGAGGACAGCAGTACAGAGGGGGAGGGATCCGCAGCACCGCAACAGGCTGGAAGAGGCAGTGGGGAGAAGTCGGGCCACACCAAACAGGCCCGCAACTGTTACCCGGAACACACCCTTGCAGCAATCTCCCTTGCCAAGGGGTAGGTGTTCCGCCGTCTTGCATCCCCCTCATTAAACAGGAAGCACAGCCCCTTTGCGGATGCTGTTGCAAAACCTGACTGGCCTCCTCCCCCCACCTCCCCCCGAAAGGACTGTCCCCCCCAACCGGCGCCGTTACTTTCAACCACAACGCAATATCTTTGTGGTCCCACCAGATCCCTTGCCGCACCGCCTTGCGCTGCCGGAACTGCTCATCGTAGCGCATCCAAGCCAGCCCCCCATACACCCAATGGGCCTCCCCTATCGCGTCCAAATAACAAAAAAGAGCGGAACAACATTCCGGCTCTTTCTCCCCTATAACACTGGCCAGGATCGCAAACGCCTGCAACCAGTTCGCAAACGTGCGCGGTATTAACCGATGTCTCCGCTTTTCCTCCTTCTCTTTTTTTCCCTCATCCTTCCTTACCCTATCAAGATTAAACTTCTCAAGAGGGAGCAGGGAAAAAATATCCACATACTCCCCCTTCCAAATCCGATCCCGCACCCAGCGGCCCCTCAAAACAAACATATACCTCTCCTTTTGCCCAGTCATCTAACCGCGACTCCCCCGCCTCCCCCACTCCTCCGGCCTGAGTCTGCATTGACACGCTGGTAGCCCGCACGTCCGATACGGTCCCCCCTCCGCTCTGTACCCCACTGGGACCCCCCAACACCCCCCAAGCCGGCAATGGCGACAGGCCCCCCGCCCCCCAGCTGGCCGCCAGACCCGCCAAACCCCCCAGCAACTGCCCTAAGCCTCTACTCAAATCAAGGTGGGCCCCCCACCCCCAGCCCCTGCCAAACTAGCCCCCAACTGCACCAAAGGTCCCCAAGGCGTCTCACCTGGCTGCGTGGGTGCTGTGACCCCACCAGCCGCAGGTCCTGCATCCGGATGAGCCGATCTCTGCGCCGATCCTCCAGGGGCATCTTCCTCCAGGCGTCGCACCCCTCCATTAGTCATGGATCCACTGCTGCTGGCAACTTCTTCAAGGAGGGCCGGCCCCTCCCCCTCTGCTCTTCTGGAAGTCACCACCGGGAACCTGCTGCCTCCTCCGTCGTGGCCTGCAGCAGCTCCGCCATGCTCTTCACCGCTCCCACGCTGACAGGCCCCAGTCCCCGCTCCATGGACTGGGCCTGCCGTACTGGGTCCCGTTTCCCCACGCCGACCGTCACGCCGGGCAGGCCTGGCACAGCCTGCAGCAGAGCTCCGCCGCTGAGCAGGATTCCTCCCACGCCTGGGCGTCCGGGGAGGCAAAGGTACCGTCAGGGGCTCCTTCTTTGGCGCTGAGCCCTAGGGGGCGCCATCTCAGGACTGAGGCGCGCCGGCGGAGCGGACCGCCGCGGCCGGGACGTCCGAGGCAGAGACAAAGCGGGAGCCTCTGCCACACCCTGCAGCAGCTCCTGGACCCAACCTTGCAGCCAGCCTTCACCCTTCTCAGCGCCACTGCTCTAAGCTGTGAGATAATCACCTCCATGATGGCGGTCAGTACACACCAAAATGGCCCCTCTCTCCTGCCTCGCTCCCCCTTTTAACCCTTCTGGCCCCCCCCCCCCCCCCGTAAATCGAACCCACCAATCCCTAACTATAACAGTCCGGCTCCTTCTATGCTTTGTTTATTCACACGGTGCATACAAGTGAAAGACGGTGCAGTTCATAGGGAGGGTGGTCACACACAACAGCGAAATAATAGTTCAAACACAGCAAGTCCCTGCTGCGGGCTACTTGAGGCCTGTTTCCATCACACAAAGCAAAGTCTTTTTAAAGCCAGGAGTAATGTCACCTTTTTCTCCTTGGTGAAGTAAGTCCATGGGTCCGGCTTCTAGCCACAGGACACGGATCCCTCCTGGCTTCAGCTGCTGGTTCCTGCACACTCCTTTACAGGCCTCAGCACCCAGCCCAGCTCACCTCCACTTCTCACTCCCACAGCCAGAGAACACATAAGCTCCACATTGAGCACCACACCCTTGTTGCTGGTCGTATTTTAACCCTTCCTTGCAAAACCTGTCCTGGACCGTGGGGAGACAGGCACCCGCCCGCATATCTGCCTGCTCCCAGTAAGAGCCGGCCCGGATCCGCTGTGTTAACAGCCTAACCGCTGCAAAATACACTTTTCCGGCTCTTACTCCACCGGGGCCAGGAACCCCGTGGCACGTACCTCCAGTCTACCACCAGCCCAGGTACTCTCCTACACTACTTAAAAGCTCGCTGCTCACAATTAGGGTGGACGCTTTGCATGTGGAAGAGGTGGAAATGGGGGAAGACAGTACACAGGGTGATAGCCAGACCACCCTCAGTTCGCCTTCTCAGTGCAAATTGGATGATGAGGAGGAGGAGGAGCAGGAGACAGTTGCCTCCGCTACAGAGGGTAGTACCCATGACAGATTTATTCCATCTGTTCAGCCTGGATGGGTAGAAGAGGAGGAAGAGGATGAGGAGATTGAGAGTCATCCTCCTGATGAGGACAGCAAAGTCTTGTCTGTTGGGACTCTGGCACACATGGCTGACTTTATGTTAGACTGCCTTTCCCGTGACCCTCGCGTTATACGCATTTTGGCAAACACCGATTACTGGTTGTTCACCCTTCTCGACCCTGGCTACAAAGAGAACTACTCATCTCTCATTCCTATGGTGGAGAGGACGAGCAAAATGGTGCAATACCAGAAGGTACTTGTGGAAAAATTGCTCCAAAAAGTTCCAGGTGACAACGCTGGCTGCAGAGTACGTAGTTCCTTGGCCAATTGAGGAGGGGAGACGAGGGGAACACACAGCAGTTCCAACAGAGGCAGGGCAACACTCGCCAAGGCTTGGGACAGTTTTATGATACCCCGCCAGTATCCTCAACCTGATGTGTGGCCTAGTGTCACAAGGAGGGAAAAATTTGGGAAGATGATGGAGTACGTAGCAGACCGTGTCAGCGTCCTCAATGATCCCTCTGTGCCTTACAACTTTTGGGTGTCCAAGCTGGACACGTGGCATGAACTAGCGCTCTACGGCTTGGAGGTGCTGGCCTGCCCCACCGCCAGCGTTTTGTCAGAGCGTGTATTTAGTGCTGCTGGGGGCATAACTGATAAGCGCATCCGCCTGTCAACTGAAAATGCTGACCGGTTGACTCATAAAAATGAACAAGACCTGGATTGCCCCTGACTTCTCTACTCCACCAGAGGAAAGCGGCTGAACATAAAGGCATTCTAAATGTGGCTTTTATGGTGTATTGAATACACTGTATTCCCTTCCCCCCTCTTCCACCACTAAAAAGTGTATATGGTTCAATCTTCCTTTTCTCGTCCTCCTCCATCATATCAACATGCTTATTAGGCTGCCCCCGCTCCTAATGTTTTAGATAGTCAGCTCAGCAGCAGACCCTTACCCCTAATGTTTTAGAGGGTTACCAGCAGGTCCTCACCCCTAATGTTTTTGAGAGTCACCAGCAGGCCCACAACCATAATGTTTTAGAGGGTCAGCTCAGCAGCAGACCCTTACCCCTAAATTTTTATATGGTCAGTTCGGCAGCAGGCCCTCGCCCACAAAATGTTTTAGATGGTCAGCTCGGCAGCAGGCCCTCACCACTAAATTTTTTAGATGATCAGCTCAGCAGTGGGCCCTCCCCCTTAATGTTTTAGATGGTCAGCTCAGCAGCAGACCCTCACCCCTAATGTTTTAGATGGTCAGATCAGCAACAGGCCCTCGCCCCTAATGTTTTAGATGGTCAGATCAGCAGGCCCTTGCTCCTAATGTTTTTGAGGGTTACCAGCAGACCATCAATCATAATTTTTCAAGACTGTGTATGATGCCCTCCTTTATGTATAATAAACTTGTATTGTATTGTGAATGTAAATGAGGCCCTCCATTATGTGATATACAGGTTGTATCGGAGTGTCTCTTCCTTGTAATTTTTGGCAGCACTTGCATTTTATATACAAGTAAATATACAGAAAAGAATGTTTCCTAACAATTTTTCCTCTAAAATCGATTTTATCTTCGGTTTGGTGAGTATTATTGTCAGTCTGTAAAGTGGCGCACTACTCGGACAACATCGTTCCCAGCAGCGACCTGGGAGTCCAAGATGCATCCAGACATCCTCTCCATGCTGTTTCCGAACCATTTCAGTGGTGTTTTCATCAATTTCTGACCTTTTCCTATGAACCAGGCACCCCCCCTCTTCAGAGCAGGGGGTGCCTGGTTTGATGCTCGGGTTCCCCCATTGACTTCTATTGTGCTCGAGCACCCGAACATCCCGAGGTGTTCTACTCAAGCACCCGAGCACTTTGGTGCTCGACCAACACTACAATCCATCATGCATGTGAGATCCTGGCGCCTTGTTGGAGCCGAGATGTTACCTCCAGCCCGGAGTACAGCGTTGCATGATGACTACTGCTCCATCAGAGAAGCAGCGCGCCTCCTCCATTGGCAGGGACGGCGGTGCTCATCCCTCCACAACCAGGGCAGTAGCGTGTAACCCCGTTGTATGTTGTCCAGAACAACAGCGCCTATCTGGTGTGGTCATACAGGTGGAATACTGGTGAAAGGAAGGTATATTTCAACCAGATCTCTCACCTGGGTGAAGTAAGTGTAATCCAGGGAGTGATGTGGCCTGAACAAACTTAGTTGTTTAGGCAGGATTCTTTCTGGAAATACGTGGGGCCTGGATTATGCGGAATGGTTGTTAAGGTTGGCAGAGGGAGCAACCATTCCCTTCCTTCCAGGCCAGTTTGTTGGTATGCTCTGCTGGGGCTCCCAGCCCGGAACTGCCACTGACACCAATGATTTAATACTGGGGTGGTTGGGGGGGGCGCACTGCGCCACCAATATTTTTAATACTGGGGGGGTTGCACTGCGCCACCAATGAAGATGACTAACGTTTAATACAAATACAGGAGGCGGGTGCCGGCAGCAGAATCACATAGCCGGCACCCGACCTCTATGACAGGGAGCTGCGATCAGCGGCAGTTGATGTCTCCTCATGAACTCAATTTCTACAGAGATTCAGCTGAAGATCTTATCAACTGTATTCAAGACCATAATCCCTAACAAGCAGAGCAGAGAGGAGGATTAGGCAGCTCTTTAGCTCAGTGCTCTGAAGTGACGTGTCCTGCTGTGGGATTAGGACTGGTTTTGTGTGTATTAATAGGATGGCGGCTATTTTATTTCTCCTAATGATTGCTCCCCAGACAAAATGAACCATTATAACTAATGAAAGGTATTTGGAAATATATTTATAATAAAGTAATATTTAAGTATTTTCATTTTCTTAATTCCTGGAGAACCCCTTTAAATAAATTGGATCTTTTATTATATTGAACATTGTTTACTCTCTGGGGTTATTGGCATTTCTCTATAAGTTGCTAGTCTAGTTAGGCTAGACCCCTCTACATAGAAGCACAGGACTGTTCTGCTGCTCAATATTCGTTTCGGTAGATATACAGAAACGTGCGGCATATTGTGATTGGCTACTGGATTTGACAATTGACAGACATTTGCACCTTTCTTTATAGGTCAGCACAGCAGCTAAATACACCAAATGAGTATATTTCTTTTTTTAATTTTATTTTTAATCAAGATCTGTTTGCAGAGTAGCTTTATTTTATGAGAGTACATTTATAATGAAGCATGTTGCAGAATAATTCACCGCTTTGTTTGTTTTTGCCGAGGTTCACTTTAAGTGCTTTACTTTTCTTCGAGAACTTTCTCCTGATCTCTGTGAACTATGTTTACTTTTCGGTGACTTCATTCACTTAATTTTCATTTTTGCTCCTGTGATCTTTTCAGTACTATTTACTTGCATTTTAGTCGGGTTTGAAGATGAAGTGAAGGAGAACTAAGTGCTCAGTAGGAAAATGTCAAGTACCTTGGCGAGACTTTCCTGGACGAATGTGCTCATAGTGAAGCTCAGATGAAAAGCTGGTCTTGGAGAACAAGAGGTGAGCAGGATCCATAACCTCATGATGATGCCTTTATTCTAGTCTTTGAAATGTGTGGCAGTGCATACTGAGCAGGTGAACAGTTGGCTCTACCTCCCCGTGAAACTTTCATCTTGTCATCCACAGACATGTATGACAGATAAAAGAGTATCAGATGTGAAATATTTATGTGGACGACCACAACAACATTTTGAATGCACAATAAAATGCGCAATGTTGAGCACCCTCTCAAGGCGGAAACATGAAGAAGGGCATGATGGGGGGGGGTCCAATTCTTAACATCAGCGACAAAAGTGACTTTTTTTTAGAGAAATATGTCGCCGTGTAGCTCTAGCTTAAAGGGCCCAGGGACAGACTGGGAACTTAAAGTAGCCCTGGAAAAAAAAAACTAAAAATGGACCCATGTTGTAGGCCATTTCCAATTGACAGTAGGCAGGGCCAACAGAAGTACGCAGCGCCAGCAACACCATAGTGCATACCGCCCCAGTAGGACCAAACAAAATGCTGCAGTTTTAAAATGGATCACTGTCTTGAGAATGACAATACAATTGAGTTTAGGAGGGCACCTGCGGCCGTCAGCCAGGTGTGTGAGAACCTGATGCTCCTAGTATTAAACACTAATGAGAGCATTAGATCAGGGCTCGGTCGGCCCCCATGCCATTGGCTCACTGGAAAATTTCCCTGTAGTCTATATGGCCAGTCCACCACCGAAAGGGCTTATGTACACGGGCCAGTGATTTGGAATAAGTGCCTGCTTAGGCAATTATAAGTCCATATAAAAGGGCTTTAACACAGAGCTATGGGATCAGGTAGCGCACAGTTGATTTTGTAGGAAGAATTCATGGAGACACATAGGTATGCATAGGTGCTGTTTACACACAGTATAACTGTATTAATGTCCTCAAGGATTATACTAAGTCTATGGCTAAATCTTCTCTGCAAGGGACCACTCACATACAAAGTTTGGGTTCAGTATGTTACCTCTCTTCATCGTCATGACGGTATGCAGCTCCTCGGTGTGATTGTGCCTGTAATCTTTAGTTCTTTTGATGTCCACGTGCAGTACCCTAGAATAGGATACTGGCAAAATTGTTCATTGTTATTTAAAGTTATTTGGTTCTATGTAGTGTTCTGATTGCATTATACCTGTATCGATTTTTAAGGATCAGTCAGGGTTAACAATCCTGTCTCTACTGTCTTCCCCTAGTTTAGTGTGAAGTCTAGTGTTAGCTGAGGAAGAGAGAGGCGCTACATGTGCTCTCTGCAAAGAAAAAAAAATTGGGGGTTCGTCAGCACATCCTAGTGCTCAGGTGCACATTGCCATGGCTGGAAGCACAAAAGTAAAAAAAAAAAAACAACGCAACAGCATTCTGCAAACACAAATTATAAAGTAAATGCAATTGTGCCATACTCACTACAGAAAATGTACTAAGGCTAATGCTAATTGTGCCTGTCTGCCAGCGTCAAGGCGATCTCTTTAGGACAATACCTGTCACGAGGGTGTCAAGAACCACGCCTGACTCCGTTATACCCGGGGTCAGGAAGTCGCAGCGGTTGGCTGCGCGCTCTATGTAGTAAGATAGGGCTGTTTCTTTATGGTAGCTTTCTGGGTTTGCTTTGCAACCCTTTTTGGCTCACTCAGGGATCCGTAGCTCCTTCTCCTCAGCTGTTCCTTGTCCAGCACTCCCAACCTCCTTATATTCCCCTCTCCTACTTCTCTGGTTGCCAGATATAGAGCTTCCTGCCTGGACATCTATACTGACCCACTGGGGCTGTGTTGCTGCGTTCCCTGGTTGTTGTTCCAGAACGTTACCCTCCGGATCCCTGTTGGGCCTTTGTGGTCTGCTGTTGTCGCCCACCTGGGATTATATGTTTGTCTGTATTGTCTGTCCTCTCCTTGGTGTTTTCCTCTTAGTGTCAGTGGTGCGGACTAGTGATCCCACCGCCCTGTTCACTACCTAGGGCTCATCTTAGGGAAAGCCAGGGTTTAGGCACGTGATCGGCGTACGGGTGAGGAACTCGTCTAGGGACGTCAGGGCAGTCAGGTGCCAGCCTCAAGGTGAGTCAGGGTCACCACCTTTCCCTCTCCCTTGGGCAGGGCCTTCCCTTTTTCCTCCCTGTGCGTGTTGCCAGTCATTACATTATATCTGGCCCTTATTTTGTGTAGGTAAAAAATAAAAATTTTTTTTTTTTTTTTTTTTTTACCTACTTAGAATCCAGTATGGATCCAATTGCTGCTTTGTCAAACCAATTTCATGGCCTGTCTTTGGAGGTGGCAGGATTGAAGGCGTCAGTCCTCCAGCAACAGCAGCAATTGCAACAGACCGCAAGCCCAGCGGTTGCTACAGGTAACCAGGTTGTTGCGGAACCCAAGGTTGCTCTTCCTGACAGATTTTCTGGGGGAAGGGACAAGTTTGTGACATTCCGTGAGGCCTGTATATTATATTTTAAGCTGCGCCCTTACTCCTCTGGTAAGGAAGAACAGCGGGTGGGGGTTGTTATTTCCCTGCTGCAGGGGGACTCGCAATCCTGGGCGTTCTCTTTACTCACTGATTCCCAGGCTCTCCGGTCAGTGGATGATTTTTTTGGGGCCTTGGGTCTCATATATGACGACCCTGACCGAGTCGCACTGGCTGAATCAAAATTACGGAGACTCCTACAAGGAGAGCAGTCAGTAGAGGAGTATTGCTCTGAGTTCCGTAGGTGGGCTATGGATACCCAATGGAACGAAGGTGCAAGCTAACTTGAAAAATATGGGAGGTAAATACAAATGCATGGCTGATAAGAGACGGTCGCCAGGTCCGGACCTAGGAGTGAATGACTTTGTGTGGTTGTCTACTAGGAATATTAAATTAAAGGTTCCCTCTTGGAAACTGGGTCCTAGGTTCATTGGCCCTTACAAAATTGTAGCCATCATCAACCCCGTGGCTTTTCGCCTGGAGCTACCTCAGACTTTTAAAATCCATAACGTCTTTCATAAGTCGTTACTCAAAAAATATGTTCCACCTCTAGAACCGTCACCGCTGCCACCCCCTCCTGTTGTTGTGGATGGTAATCTAGAGTTTCAGATATCCAAAATTGTTAATTCTCGTCGGGTCCGCCGCTCTCTTCAATATCTGGTGCATTGTAGAGGTTACGGTTCCGAGGAAAGAATGTGGGTTCCTGCGTCTGAGGTAAACGCCGACAGGCTGGTTCAGGCTTTTCATGCCTCTCATCCTGAGAGACCTGGTCCTGAGTGTCCGGAGGCCCCTCGTAGAGAGGGGGGTACTGTCACAAGGGTGTCAAGAACCACGCCTGACTCCGTTATACCCGGGGTCAGGAAGTCGCAGCGGTTGGCTGCGCGCTCTATGTAGTAAGATAGGGCCGTTTCTTTATGGTAGCTTTCTGGGTTTGCTTTGCAACCCTTTTTGGCTCACTTAGGGATCCGTAGCTCCTTCTCCTCAGCTGTTCCTTGTCCAGCACTCCCAACCTCCTTATATTCCCCTCTCCCACTTCTCTGGTTGCCAGATATAGAGCTTCCTGCCTTGACTTCTATACTGACCCACTGGAGCTGTGTTGCTGCGTTCCCTGGTTGTTGTTCCAGAACGTTACCCTCCGGATCCCTGTTGGGCCTTTGTGGTCGCCCACCTGGGATTATATGTTTGTCTGTATTGTCTGTCCTCTCCTTGGTGTTTTCCTCTTAGTGTCAGTGGTGCGGACTAGTGATCCCACCGCCCTGTTCACTACCTAGGGCTCATCTTAGGGAAAGCCAGGGTTTAGGCACGTGATCGGCGTACGGGTGAGGAACCCGTCTAGGGACGTCAGGGCAGTCAGGTGCCAGCCGCAAGGTGAGTCAGGGGTCACCACCTTTCCCTCTCCTTGGGCAGGGCCTTCCCTTTTCCCTCCCTTTGCGTGATGCCGGTCATTACAATACCAAATACCATAGGTGCCATTCCAGCCTCCATTATATTCAGGGAATGCAGGTTATACATACATGCTGAGCCCACAATATATTTGTCGGGATTCAAACCCATGACCAGCCATATCCCAGGCGGTAGCCCTGCTTACTAGGCTACCGTCCTCTCTGGACATTCCACCCTGAAGCCTATTATTTAACCTCAGTCTTGCCAAGCCTTGCTCATCACCCTTGATTCCCCACACCAGGTACTTCCCTATATAAGTCCAGCCCATTGAACTCCAGCTTGCTGATTATTGAGCTCCTGAGCCTTGATCAAGCTTCTCCTCATCTGCTGCTATTGCTACTACCGTATGTCCACTTCTGACCAGGAATTGACTACCGACTACTCTTCTGCTTGTCCCTACCTACTGAACTACTACCACCATTCCCGATCCGGATTCTCTGACCACGCTTACTGCTGCCTGCCCTGACCCACCACCTGCCAACCGACTATGCCTCTGCCAGACCTTCTGCACCTACTACCTGCCTGCGGTTCTTGCTACTGGGCTCCTACCTCCAGCCAGCTGTCCTCTGACTCAATTGAATTCAGGGAATGCAGGTTCCACATGTATGCTGAGCCCACTCTGTATTTTACCTCTCCTGGTGCCAAATGGCCTCCATTAAATACAGATAGAGCACGCTACAGCTTTATAGTTGCACTAATTAAAATCAGCCAGGGGTGCACGACCAATGGCTCAGGCACACCTTCAATGCAGACTGCAAAGAAAAAAATGTGGGGCCAGTCAGCACATCCCAGTGCGCAGGTGCATGTGGCCATGACTGGAAGCACAAAAGCAAAAAGCAAACAATGCAACAGCACTCTGCAAACACAAATAATGAAGTACCGTATTTTTCGCCCTATAAGACGCACCTGCCCATAAGACGCACCTAGGTTTTTGAGGAGGAAAATAAGAAAAAAAATATTTTGAACAAAAAGGTGTGCTTTTGGTGGGTTTTGAACTAATGGTGGTCTGTTGAGGACACTATTATGGGGGATCTGTGGATGACACTGTTATGGGGGGATCTGTGGATGACACATATGTGTCATCCACAGATCCCCTCCATAACAGTGTCCCTGTAGTGTGAATGGCCCCCAATACAGTGGGTGGGGGTTAAATCTGGTTTTATAATGACAGCGTGGCCCGTGCAGTGACTGTATTCTACTACACGGGCCCCGCTCACTGTATATACCGTAATCTTATCTATAATTGTAGGCATTGTTAATATATACAAATTCAGGGTAATCAGCGCCTGTATAACTTACAACAAGCGCTCGGCAGCAGAGAGGAGGGAGGAGGCCCACGCCGCCTGCTTCATTCATAAAGTGGGCGGCGCAGGCATGTGACGTAGTGACTCACACTGCCAGCGCCCGTCCTCCTGGCCTGCCTCCTCCCTCCTCTCTGCTACCGAGCGCTTGTTGTAAGTAATACAGGCGCTGATTACCCTGATTTTGTATATATTAACAATGCCTACAATTATAGATAAGATTACAGTATATACAGTGAGCTGGGCCTGTGTAGTAGAATACAGTCACTGCACGGGCCACGCTGTCATTATAAAACCAGATGCCAGCCCCCAGCCCCTTCTCCCTCTCAGCTGATACACCCGCCAAGCGGCATCACGGTGCGGCGTATCATTGACAGTTCGGCAAAATGCAGCATTCTCCCCATAAGACGCACTGCTATTTTTTCCCCCACTTTTGGAGGGGGAAATTGCATCTTATAGGGCGAAAAATACAGTAAATACAATTGTGCCATACTCGCCTATACTCACTATAGAAAATGTAAAATGCTAATGCTACATTATAAATGTAAGATTCTTGGCATATACATTTTGTACAAAATTATTTGTCCCTGTCCGCCTGCGTCAAGGCGATCTCTTTCGGACAAGAACCTAACACTAAATACTACCTCCACTGGTGCCACAATAGCCTCCATTGAATTCAGGGAATGCTACATGTGCTCACCCTTCAGATAATTAAGCCTGCGTCCCAGAGAATCACTATATTTGAGATATTTGCATTAAGAAAGCTATATTTTCTTTACAGTACTCCAGAGAGAGGGAAAAAAAAGAATTAGAAGGTCCAGAATCTGCATGGTCAAGCATAGGAGTCAGTCAGTAAGGCATTTGCTGTTTAAGGCTGATAGACCTTACTGAAGTGAGAAGGACATTGCTAATACACCCTTCACTCTTAGACATGGTCACAGCCAGCTGGCTCTTACTTCTGTACCCCTCAGCTGGGAAATACAGACAAGTTTTGCACGTACCACAACCCTCATTATTGCCTATATCCATACATTGCTATCGGCAAAGATTTGCACTGTGAATTGTTTGGAACTGTGTATTAATACCATTGGATGTACTACAAAAACTCCCATTCTGCACTTTATTGTTTACTGCCTAGCTAAAGTACGTTAAAAACACTTTATTTGATAATATTAAAAGTTAAACTCCACATGAATAGGCTGATAGGGTGAACTGGAAGTTTTACAGACTGATTATATGCTGGTTCCTAGTAACACCCTACCACTAGAACTCCTTTATATTTAGGAGTATATTCCCTAACAGGCTCAATATGGAAGCGAGAGTCAGTCTGCACGTATTTCCTGTACTGCAGTCTAATGCTCGACGAGTTTCCCTTCCGACTGTCGGTAATTCATCATGAGCATTAGACCTAGTGTTTGGCAGACCTCGTATATTGCGACCCTGATGGTGGGTATGCAATGATTTTGCCAAGCACTTTTAGGTCTGCTGACTAGAAAGACGCTGCACGCTTCTGATAACGTGCGTGCAGCTGCGAGCCCCCCGGCATTCTAGTGGCCGTAGCGCACGCGCGCAAGGTGTGCGCTGTTTAAATGGAGATATCTCCTCCCCTTCTCTTGCCAAACCTCTAACAGGCATCCAATAGGCGCACGTTTGCTAGATGGCCGCGCCTGCTACTGTCGTCATCACCAGTGAACAGACAGCCCTTTGCACAGCTATTCGCGTTGACTCCGCCTGCTCCTATCATCATTCGTCGCTATGACAAGGGGGAGTGAATAGTCGTGACGTTTGCTTGAGTCACCATCTGGGCTGGGACATATAATCCATAGGATTTCTTCATGTCCAGGTAAAGCCAGTGCATAAATAATCGGAACAAATAAAAATATTTACTGTCATAAGTGGTTAACAGAATATAAGCAGAGAATCAATCCTGCCAAAAGCAGGGAAAAAAAAATGAAATATATATAAGCAAATCCTGCTTGAAATATGGGTTGTCCTATTGCATACAGTCCCTTAGAAGCCCCCTCATACTAAGGACATTAGGGACATATTTAGGTCCCACTTAGTGGACATACTCAGGACAATAGGGACACATTTGGGTCCCAATTCGTGGATAGTCTCCATATATAATCAATACGGAGAGATCACAGTAAAGGAGAGTCATCAGATGGGACAAAATATCAATTCAGGTTCGAGACAGAGGATGAATCTCATACACTGGCCAGCAGGAGTGGAGGGAAAAGTCCTTCATTCAATAAAACATGCGAATGAAATCGCATCATTTAAACCTTTTGGCTTGACAGTGTTTGAAGATCCACTGTGCCTCCTTTCTGAGAAGCAGTGTGTCAATATCACCTCCCCTGGGTGGTGGTCTTACATGCTCGATGCCCTGAAATTTAAAGCAATCCGTTGTTCTGGGATGGCAAGTTGCCACGTGTTGCGCAATGGGGGATATCACCAGAGTTTCTGATCTTCAATAAGTGTTCCCCTATGTGCCTCCTAAATTCACATTTAGTTTTCCCTACATATTGTGAACCACAAATGCAGGTCGCAAGATATACCACCCCTACTGTCTTGCAGTTAATAAAGGATTTGATGATGTACTCATGTCCTTTGGTTAAGCTCGTAAAATGTGTACCCTTTAAGATCACTTTGCAGGCTATGCAGTTCCCACATTTATATGTGCCATTTGGTATATTTGCCCCTAACCAGGTCTCATTCATAGGAGAGTTAAAGGCACTATGGACCACCTTGTCCTTAATGTTTCCACCACGACGGTATGTGATCATGGGATAACCACCTACATGATGTCCGACATCTGGGTCAGTTTTTAAAATCTCCCAGTGTTCAGTCAACAGTGCACGCATCTCCTTGTGCGCCATATCGAAGGTTCCTATAATGCATAACTGTGTATCCTCAGATGTCCTATTTTTAGGATGCAAGAGATGTTCCCTATCACATGCAGCCGCATGTTGATAGGCCTCTTTCAAAACGGGTTTAGGGTACCCCTTCTCCACAAACTGTTTTTCAAGGTCATCAGCTGATACCTTAAAATCAGACCACTGAGAACAGTTCCATCTCATTCTAAGGTACTGCCCCTTAGGAATGCCCCTCTTGAGTAGGTACCGATGTCCACTCTCCCACCTCAAGAGGGCATTGGTGGCTGTGGGTTTACGAAACACTTTTGTTTTAAGATGTCTAGAGGGGTCAATCTCGATCGCGAGGTCCAGAAAAGTGATATGTTTTTCATCAATTACAGATGTGAAGTTAAGGCCCAAGGTATTTATATTCAGCCTTGATACAAAGTCCATGAATTTCTTCTTTGTACCTTTCTATAGGATGAAAATATCATCGATGAACCTCATCCATAAGAGTATGGATGAGTTCCATTCTTCCATTTCGTCGTTAAATACTGTCTCTTTCCCACCAGCCCAGGTAAAGGTTGGCGAAAGTAGGGGAACAGGGACTGCCCATCGCCACCCCCCCCCCTGAGCTGGCGGTAGAGAGAGCGGTCAAACATGAAGATGTTATTGTCACAACCAGACAGCTGAGAAGCTCTGACAGAGGCCTTTCAGAACCTCCTCCTTGAGTTTCTGTGTTGTGGTATTCAGCTCCTCCTCTCATTAGCCTCTCTCAGCTGTTATGTGTTGGACTAATTGCGTCCCTTTAAATTCTTCCCCAGAAGGCTTTTCTGGGCGGCTTATATTTCTTCCTGGAGTATGTGTGCATGCCCATCTGGTTCTCCTCTCCTCTACAAAGTTAAGTGTTATACTGTTATCTGTTATTTTCTGTTTGCTGGATCCCAGGTGACCCTGACTCCCTCCGTGTCTGGTGTAGGGAGCCGGTGGTCGTGTCCCCTCACTATTGCAGGGTGCTCAGGGGTTATATAGTCAAGGTACGTGGATATGCATACCTCCACCATTCGGATCTATGCATAGGCTGAGCAGCCAGGGAAAGTCCCAGGTCTTCTACAGGGGTCCCCCTTTTGTTCCTTAGCTTCTGGATCCAGCGATTCATTTATGCATGTTGTTTTGCCTTGTTTCCTGTACACCGTCCGTGACATTATAAGCCGCCATAACCGTCTCAAGCATGGATCCGGTTTCACTTTTGGCTGAACGCCTTCAGGGTCTTTCATTGGAGGTAGCTGATCTCCGCAGGACTTTTTCTCAGCTTCAAGTGACCGGTTCAGCTGGCGTTCATGAAGTTTGTTCTGAGCCTAAGATCTCGCTCCCGGATACGTTCTCCGGGGGTAGTGAGAATTTTGTGCGTTTTAGAGAGGCTTGCAAACTCCATTTTCGCCTTCTTCCCCATTCATCTGGTGATGAGGAACGGAGGGTGGGGATCATTATATCGCTGCTCAGGGGTAACGCTCAGTCCGGGGCCTTTTCGCTGCCGGAGGGGGCACGGCCCCTCCGTTCAGTGGATGAATTCTTTTTAGCCCTGGGTCAGATATATGATGATCCGGATCGTATTGCTCTGGCGGAGTCTAGACTACGTCTCCTATGCCAGGGTAAACAATCCGCAGAAATATACTGCTCAGAATTTCGGAGATGGGCAGCTGATACTGGTTGGAATGATGCTGCACTCCGAAGTCAATTTTGCCATGGTCTTTCAGAGGGATTGAAAGATGCATATGCCTTTCATGAAAGGCCTATTTCTTTGGACTCTGCTATGTCTCAGGCCGTTCGTATTGACAGGCGTCTTAGAGAGAGAGGAGAGATCTCTCCTTCCTGTCATACTCGGTCCCAGGACTGTGCAGCGGTCCCATTCTCTGCGCAGGGGTCTCAGTCGCTGTCAGCCCCTTCTGAGCAGGAGCCCATGCAGCTGGGGTTGATTGCTTCTGACAATAGAAGATTCAGCCCGCATGGAAGGGTTTGTTTTTGTTGTGGAGGTATTAATCATTTGGCAAATATTTGTCCCTCTAGGAGATTCAGGCAGTTCTCTGGGTATAATAAAGAAACAAAGAGGAAAAAATCTTTGAAAAATGTTCCATCTGTTACTATTGGCAGGATTGAGGCGGAGATTGAAGATTTTCCGTTTGCTTGTAGTTCCCGTTTTGTCCTGCCGGCTAGGGTGGCGCTAGAGAGCAAGAACATTTTTTGTGAGATTTTTGTGGATAGTGGAGCAGCGGTCAATCTCATTGATAATCACTTTGCGATAACTCATGGTTTCCAGGTGTGCGCTTTGAGAAAGGATATTCCTGTTTTTGCTATCGATTCCGCTCCACTTTCTCAGAAATCATTAAAGGGCATAGTTCACAATATCCGTTTAATTGTGAGTGATGCTCATGTTGAGGATGTGTCATGTTTCGTCCTTAGCGGTTTGCCCACCCCTCTGGTGTTGGGGCTGCCCTGGCTCACTAAGCATAACCCCACCATTGATTGGCAAGCGAAGCAAATAAATGGTTGGAGTGACTTTTGCAGAGAGAATTGCCTCATGAAATCTGTTTCTGAGGTTGCTACTAAGACTATACCATCTTTTCTCTCTGAATTTTCGGATGTCTTCTCTGAGAGTGGAGTTCAGGATTTGCCCCCGCACAGGGAGTACGATTGCCCTATTAATCTCATCCCAGACGCCAAGCTGCCTAAATCTCGTTTATACAATCTTTCCCAACCTGAGAGGATCGCTATGCGTGCTTATATCTCTGAGAGTCTGAGAAAGGGACACATACGACCCTCGAAGTCACCTGTTGCCGCTGGTTTTTTCTTTGTTAAGAAAAAAGATGGTTCTTTAAGACCTTGTCTGGATTTCAGGGAGCTGAACAATATCACAATTCGTGACCCTTATCCGCTTCCTCTGATCCCGGACCTATTTAACCAGGTTGTTGGGGCTAAAGTCTTTTCCAAATTAGATTTAAGAGGGGCATACAACCTGGTCAGGGTCAGAGAAGGGGACGAATGGAAGACGGCCTTCAATACCCCTGAGGGCCATTTTGAAAACTTGGTTATGCCTTTTGGTTTGATGAATGCCCCAGCCGTTTTCCAGCATTTCGTGAACAGCATTTTTTATCATTTGATGGGAAAATTTGTATTGGTGTATTTGGATGACATTTTGATTTTTTCTCCCGATTTCAAAACTCATAAGGAACATTTACGTCAGGTCTTGCTCATCCTGCGGGAGAATACATTATATGCGAAACTGGAAAAATGTGTGTTTGCGGTTCCAGAAATTCAATTTCTGGGGTTTCTTCTCTCCGCTTCTGGTTTTCGCATGGACCCCGAGAAGGTCCGCGCTGTGCTTGAGTGGGAGCTTCCTGAGAATCAAAAGGCGCTGATGCGTTTTTTGGGCTTTGCCAATTATTACAGGAAGTTCATTTTGAATTATTCTTCTATTGTTAAACCACTCACTGATATGACCAGAAAGGGGGTAGATTTTTCTTCTTGGTCAGTAGAGGCGCGTAAGGCTTTTTCTGATATCAAGGAGAGTTTTGCTTCCGCTCCCATCTTGGTGCAACCTGATGTTTCGTTACCCTTCATAGTTGAGGTTGATGCTTCTGAGGTGGGTGTGGGGGCGGTCTTGTCTCAGGGTTCCTCTCCTGCCAATTGGCGACCGTGTGCCTTTTTCTCAAGAAAACTCTCCTCCGCAGAGAGAAATTACGATGTGGGAGATAGGGAATTGTTGGCCATCAAGTTGGCTTTTGAGGAATGGCACCATTGGCTAGAGGGAGCCAGACACCCTATTACCGTATTTACTGACCATAAAAATCTGGCCTACTTGGAGTCAGCCAAGCGTCTGAACCCGAGACAGGCCAGATGGTCGTTGTTCTTTTCTAGGTTTAATTTTGTTGTCACGTTCCGCCCTGGAGTTAAGAATGTGAAGGCAGATGCCCTGTCACGTTGTTTTCCGGGAGGCGGGAATTTTGAAGACCCGGGTCCCATTTTGGCTGAAGGTGTGGTGGTCTCTGCTCTTTTTCCTGAATTGGAGGCAGAGGTGCAGGCAGCCCAGTCAGAGGCTCCTGATCTTTGTCCTCCTGGGAGCTTGTTTGTGCCTCTCGCTTTAAGACACAAGATTTTTAAAGAACACCACAATACGGTCCTTGCTGGGCACCCGGGGGTAAGAGCCACACTGGATCTCATCGCTCGGAGATTCTGGTGGCCTGCGCTTCGTAAGTCGGTTGAGGGTTTTGTGGCAGCCTGCGAGACTTGCGCTCGTGCCAAAGTCCCTCATTCACGGCCATCAGGTCCTCTCCTTCCCTTACCCATTCCTTCCCGTCCATGGACACATCTGTCCATGGACTTTATCACGGACCTGCCTCGTTCCTCGGGGAAGACTGTGATTCTGGTGGTGGTGGACCGTTTTAGCAAAATGGTGCATTTCATCCCTTTTCCTGGTTTGCCCAATGCTAAGACGCTGGCGCAGGCATTTGTTGATCACATTGTCAAATTGCACGGTATTCCTTCAGACATAGTCTCTGATAGGGGCACGCAGTTTGTTTCCAGATTCTGGAAGGCTTTCTGTTCTCGCTTGGGGGTTCGGTTGTGATTCTCTTCTGCTTTCCACCGAATGGCCAGACAGAGCGCGTCAATCAGAATCTGGAGACATATCTGCGTTGTTTTGTGGCGGAGAATCAAGAGGATTGGTGTTCTTTTTTGTCCCTTGCTGAGTTTGCTTTAAATAACCGTCGTCAGGAGTCCTCTGATAAGTCACCATTTTTTGGTGCATATGGGTTTCATCCACAGTTTGGGACTTTCTCGGGAGAGGGGTCTTCTGGTTTACCTGATGAGGACAGATTCTCCTCGTCTTTGTCATCTATTTGGCAAAAGATTCAAGATAATCTAAAGAGCATGAGTGAGAGATATAAGCGTGTGGCTGATAAGAGACGTGTGCTTGGTCCGGACCTGAATGTTGGTGATCTGGTGTGGTTGTCTACCAAGAATATCAAATTGAAGGTTCCCTCCTGGAAGTTGGGTCCTAGGTTTATTGGGCCTTACAAAATCCTGTCTGTCATCAATCCTGTTGCATACCGTCTTGATCTTCCTCAGACTTGGAAGATCCATAATGTTTTTCATAAGTCCTTATTGAAACCTTATGTTCAACCCATTGTACCCTCGCCTTTGCCTCCTCCTCCGATTATGGTTGATGGGAATCTTGAATTTCAGGCCTCTAGGATTGTGGATTCTCGTCTTGTCCGCGGTTCTCTTCAGTACCTTGTTCACTGGGAGGGGTATGGTCCTGAGGAGAGGATGTGGGTCTCAGTGACGGACATTAAAGCCTCTCGTCTCATCAGGGCTTTCCATAGGTCCCATCCTGAGAAGGTGGGTTCTGAGTGTCCGGAGTCCACTCGTAGTTGGAGGGGTACTGTCACAACCAGACAGCTGAGAAGCTCTGACAGAGGCCTTTCAGAACCTCCTCCTTGAGTTTCTGTGTTGTGGTATTCAGCTCCTCCTCTCATTAGCCTCTCTCAGCTGTTATTTGTTGGACTAATTGCTTCCCTTTAAATTCTTCCCCAGAAGGCTTTTCTGGGCGGCTTATATTTCTTCCTGGAGTATGTGTGCATGCCCATCTGGTTCTCCTCTCCTCTACAAAGTTAAGTGTTATACTGTTATCTGTTATTTTCTGTTTGCTGGTGACCCTGACTCCCTCCGTGTCTGGTGTAGGGAGCCGGTGGTCGTGTCCCCTCACTATTGCAGGGTGCTCAGGGGTTATATAGTCAAGGTACGTGGATATGCATACCTCCACCATTCGGATCTATGCATAGGCTGAGCAGCCAGGGAAAGTCCCAGGTCTTCTACAGGGGTCCCCCTTTTGTTCCTTAGCTTCTGGATCCAGCGAGTCATTTATGCATGTTGTTTTGCCTTGTTTCCTGTACACCGTCCGTGACAGTTATGGTACAGAATGAAGTTGAGCAGTGTAATTACGAGTTTGTTATGCTAGTGAAGATTAAACCCTCTCTCCAGTAAGAATGTCTGAACTGCCTCACAGCCTCGTTGATGCAGGATGGAGCTATACAAAGCTTCTACATCCAGGCTGGCGAGTAGGGTGTCACTGTCACATCTGATATCATTCAATCTCCTCAACACGTCCATAGAATCCCTAACAAAGGACGGTAGGCTGAACACAAAAGGCCTAAGGATTTTATCTACATAAATGCTGATTCTTTCAGTGAGACTGCCAATCCCCGACACTATCGTCCTTCCCTTTAAGGGATCAGTCCCCTTATGTATTTTGGGTAGACTGTAGAAGGCCGGTAGTGTCGGGTGTGTAGGCAGCAGATGCGCAAGTTAGCTTGCACTTATCAGTCTGCGCCACTTCGCTCTACTCAGAATCTGATTAAGTTCATTTTTGTAGGCCTCAAGAGGATTGTGATCTAGCTTAATGTAGCATGTCCTATCATCAAGAATTCTCTTACACATCTGTATATATGTGTTGACATCAAGGACTACTGTGTTTCCCCCCTTGTCCGAAGGCTTTATCACAATACTTGAGTCTCGCTGTAGTTGTGCTAATGCTAGTTGTTCCTGCTCTGATATGTTTCTAGGGTAAGGACATGTAGGGATCATATTTTTTTTCAGTGACAACAGTGAGGAAGACATCAAGAGGCGAATAGTTTCCCACTGGAGGATATTTTTTAGACGCTGGTTTTAAGTCCGTGAAGGGCCCTTCACCTAACCTCTTTCACCATCTTCTAGGAGACCAGCCAGTAGTCTCATGTCTGGGAGTTCATCCTGATCAATACCCAATTTTTCACATTGTTCCCTGGCATGGGTGCAGAAGAACTTCTTCCACTTTAATTTCCTGATGAATAGATTAACATCCTTCACCCATGTGAAGGGGTTGAATCTACACAGTGCAGATTCAGGCACCCTCAGTTGCCTCTCCTGTTTCTGAGTGGGTACTCGCTCATCACCTGAGTTGGTTCTAAAGACCCCAACGCTGTCCCTAAAAAAAAAACTCCTCGATGTCCTCTCTCACTGTTGCCACGTCCCCGGCTACGGGCTCTATCTGTACCTCTACATCTACCTCTGCCCCTTCCTCTACCGCGATTCTTATAGCATGTGCCAGACCCCATCTCAGGATCAGTCTTGTACTCTGAGGAGGATAGGTCTGTCTCACTTTCTGTGGCATTTTTTGCCACTTGTTGACCTGCAAATTCAAGAATTTTTCCCTCTCTAAAGTCTTTACTATCTCTCACAAACTGATTATGTTTTCTCTCCTTTAGATATCCTGTGAATCTCACCACTGATTGTTCTAGCAACGTTTCTCTTTTAGCAAAATCTGGTAGAGGGGAGAATTTCTTTGTAACCTCAATAGCTTCTTTCAATTCTGTTGTATTTTTTGCAAGTAATTCTCTCTCCTCTTCTAGAAGGAATTTCATCAGCCGTAGGGATGAGTCAACCGATTCCTTCTCCCACTTATTCATCAATGTCTCAGACCTAAGTCTGATATTTGGTAGGACTGGATTCCTCAGTCCTCTTGGGACAATTTTATTTTTAAGGTATATTTCCAGAGTCTGGACCTCCCACCAAGATCTGACTTGATTTTTATACACCCTCGTCAAATTTTTAAAAGGCGCATTAATATTGGGTGTATAGGCCTGGATAGGAAGTTCCTGTTCCGAAAACACTTCTTTGGGATTACCCAACCATGTATCCGAGGTAATGTCCCCTGACAGGAAACCCGCCATAACATATAGGGTTAAGAGAAGCTGATTCACTTAAGTATGATAATCTTGTAGACGTACTACTCAAAAAATGTTGTTTACTGCCTATCTAAAGTACGTTAAAAACACTTTATTTGATAATATTAAAAGTTAAACTCCACATGAATAGGCTGATAGGGTGAACTGGAAGTTTTACAGACTGATTATATGCTGGTTCCTAGTAACACCCTACCACTAGAACTCCTTTATATTTAGGAGTATATTCCCTAACAGGCTCAATATGGAAGCAAGAGTCAGTCTGCACGTATTTCTTGTACTGCAGTCTAATGCTCGACGCGTTTCCCTTCCGGCTGTTTTCGGTAATTCATCATGAGCATTAGACCTAGTGTTTGGCAGACCTCGTATATTGTGACCCTGATGGTGGGTATGCAATGATTTTGCCAAGCACTTTTAGGTCTGCTGACTAGAAAGACGCTGCACGCTTCTGATATCCTGCGTGCAGCTGCGAGCCTTCCGGCATTGTAGTGGCCGTAGCGCGCGCGAGGTGTGCGCTGTTTAAATGGAGATATCTCCTCCCCTTATCTTGCCAAACCTCTAACAGGCATCCAATAGGCGCACAATCGCTAGATGGCCGCACCTGCTACTGTCGTCATCACCAGTGGACAGACAGCCCTTTGCACAGCCATTCGCGTCGACTCCGTCTGCTCCTATCATCATTCGCCGCTATGACAAGGGGGAGTGAATAGTCGTGACGTTTGCTTGAGTCACCATCTGTGCTGGGACATATAATCCATAGGATTTCTTCATGTCCAGGTAAAGCCAGTGCATAAATAATCGGCACAAATAAGAATATTTACGGTCATAAGTGGTTAACAGAATATAAGCAGAGAGAGTCAATCCTGCCAAAAGCAGAAAAAAATAAAAATTATATATATATATATAGAAACAAATCCTGATTGAAATATGGGTTGTCCTATTGCATACAGTCCCTTAGAAGCCCCCTCGTACTAAGGACATTAGGGACATATTTAGGTCCCACTTAGTGGACATACTCAGGACAATAGGGACACATTTGGGTCCCAATTCGTGGATAGTCTCCATATATAATCAATACGGAGAGATCACAGTAAAGGAGTCAAGATGGGACAAAATATCAATTCAGGTTCGAGACAGAGGATGAATCTCATACACTGGCCAGCAGGAGTGGAGAAGGGGAGGAGATATCTCCATTTAAACAGCGCACACCTCGCGCGCGCTACGGCCACTACAATGCCGGGAGGCTCGCAGCTGCACGCACGATATCAGAAGCGTGCAGAGTCTTTCTAGTCATGCGACCTAAAAGTGCTTGGCAAAATCATTGCATACCCAGCATCAGGGTCGCAATATACGAGGTCTGCCAAACACTAGGTCTAATGCTCCTGATACAGGAAATACATGCAGACTGACTCTCGCTTCCATATTGAGCCTGTTAGGGAATATACTCCTAAATATAAAGGAGTTCTAGTGGTAGGGTGTTACTAGGAACCAGCATATAATTAGGCTGTAAAAATTCTAGTTCACCCTATCAGCCTATTCATGTGGAGTTTAACTTTTAATATTATCAAATAAAGTGTTTTTAACGTACTTTAGCTAGGCAGTAAACAACATTTTTTGAGTAGTACGTCTACGAGATTATCATACTTAAGTGAACCAGCTTCCATTCTGCACTTTAGTAAAGAGAAACTTGTCTATTTTCTACAATTGGCCTGGATCCTGACTCCAGCACCATTCATTGGCCACAGCACCTACACCTTCTGCCTTGCACCTGTACCAAATGCAGACCACGAAGGGCACCCCAACTACCATGACCCAAACTACCAATATCAGCGAAGAAAGGGTGTGCTCAGCCCAAAGGAGCATTGGTGTGAGGACTGCCACTGTTATATGTGAATAACTATTGCAGCCAGAGCCACTACCACTCCCATCCTCCACTGATCCAAGGCTGCAGCACATTATCCTTGTCAAATCTGGCCTCTCTTGGTCAGCTTATTAGGGGATGTGTCCTTTATTAGAGGGTTTTCTCCCTGTAAGGGCTCGTTCACACGAACGTTTTTTGCGTTCCGTATACGTAACCATTCATTTTAATGGTTCAGCAAAAAAAACTAAATTTATTCCGTATGCATTCTGTTTACATATTTCAGTTTGTCCTATTATTGCCCGTAAATCACGTTCAGTGGCTCCATTCAAGTCAATGGGTCCGCAAAAAACTGAACACATACGGAATGTACTCTGTATGTCTTCCGCATCCGTTCCGTTTTTGTGGAACCATCTATTGAAAATGTTATGCCCAGCCCAATTTTTTCTATGTAATTACTGTATACTGTATATGCCATACGGAAAAATGGAACATAAAAATGGAACGGAACTGGAAACACTACTGAAACAAAAAACAGAAAAACGTATCTGTTAAAAAAGGCCCGCAAAACACTTAAAAAGCCATACGGTCGTGTGAACGAGCCCTAAGGTCTCTTACACAAATGTTTTTTTTTTTCCGTTTACGGGCTGTTTTTTGTGTTCCGTATACGGAACCATTCATTTCAATGGTTCCGCAAAAAAAACGGAATGTGTTCTGTATGCATTTAGTTTCCGTATTTCAGTTTTTCTGTTCCGTTGAAAGATAGATCATGTCCTATTGTTGCCCACAAATCACGTTCCGTGGCTCCATTCAAGTCAATGGGTCTGCAAAAAAAGGAACACATACGGAATGCATTCTGTATGTCTTCCGTATCCGTTCCGTTTTGCGGAACCATCTATTGAAAATGTTATGCCCAGCCCAATTTTTTCTATGTAATTACTGTATCATACGGAATAACGGAATGGAACAGGAAACAATACTGAAAAAAAAAATATATGGAAAAATGGATCCGGGAAAAACGACCCGCAGAACACTGAAAAAGACATACGGTCGTGTGCAGGAGGCCTAACTGTCATAGCTTGTAACAGAAGATCTGGCTGGTGGCAGCTGACGGTTGGAACGGAGCATGTGAGACCACCTTTACAATCTTACTAAGGTGGATGGAGAAATAAGTAAAAGAATAAACATCAGATGGCGCTATACAGATAGCTTTTATTGAATAACCCAGTGGCTATATAATTTTTTTTTATTACATACAATTACAAAAGTATTCAGATCCAGCTGCAGATCCACTCACTGCCGTAGACCACCAGGGAAAATTAAGACTTTGTTGCCACCTTCTATAAAGATAGCAACAAAAATGCTGACAGAACTAGCCCCACACACTGTGCGCAGGGGCCCTTGCTGAGCGCAGCTCTAGCTTGTACTATTCCAATGTTGATGCAGAGGATCTGTTTTCTCAGCCTGTAAAGGCGGCCATACACACTTAGTAGCCATTGGCTGAATGATCTTCCCTCTCCTGACCCCCTCACAACTCTTTCATACACATACAGTCATGTGAAAAAATTAGGACACCCTTTGAAAGCATGTGGTTTTTTGTAACATTTTTAATAAAAGGTTATTTCATCTCCGTTTCAACAATACAGAGAGATTAAAGTAATCCGACTAAACAAAGAAAACTGAAGAAAAGTCTTTTCAAGATCTTCTGTAAATGTCATTCTACAAAAATGCCTATTCTAACTGAGGAAAAAGATAGGACACCCTTGCCCCTAATAGCGAGTGTTACCTCCTTTGGCTGAAATAACTGCAGTGAGACGGTTCTTGTAGCCATCTACCAGTCTTCGACATCGGTCTGAGGAAATTTTACCCCACTCCTCAATGCAGAACTTTTTCAGCTGTGAGATGTTTGAGGGGTTTCTTGCACGTACAGCCCTTTTCAAGTCACCCCACAGCATCTCAATGGGATTCAAATCTGGACTTTGACTTGGCCATTCCAGGACTCTCCATTTCTTCTTTTTCAGCCAATCTTTGGTTGATTTACTAGTATGTTTTGGGTCATTGTCATGTTGCATGGTCCAGTTCCGCTTCAGCTTTAATTTTCTAACTGATGGTCTCACATGTTCTTCAAGCACCTTCTGATACACAGTAGAATTCATCGTGGATTCTATGATGGTGAGCTGACCAGGTCCTGCTGCAGCAAAGCAGCCCCAAACCATGACACTTCCACCTCCATGCTTCACAGTTGGTATGAGGTTCTTTTCTTGGAATGCTGTGTTTGGTTTACGCCAAACATGTCCTCTGCTGTTGTGTCCAAATAATTCAATTTTGGACTCATCTGTCCAAAGAACATTATTCCAGAAGTCCTGGTCTTTGTCAACTTTATCTCTGGCAAATGTCAGTCTGGCCTCGATGTTTCTCTTGGAAAGCAAAGGTTTCCTCCTTGCACACCTCCCATGCAAGTTAAACTTGTACAGTCTCTTTCTGATTGTAGAGGCATGTACTTCTACATCAACAGTAGCCAGAGCCTGCTGTAGTTCTCGAGATGACACTTTAGGGTTTTTGGAGACCTCTTTTAGCATCTTGCGGTCTGCTCTTGGGGTGAACTTGCTGGGGCGACCAGTCCTGGGCATGTTGGCAGTTGTTTTGAAAGCTCTCCACTTGTAGACTATCTTCCGGACAGTGGAATGGCTGATTTCAAAATCTTTTGAGATCTTTTTAAATCCCTTCCCAGACTCATAGGCTGCTACAATCTTTTTTCTGAAGTCCTCTGACAGCTCTTTTGCTCTCACCATGGTGCTCACTCTCACTTCAACAGTCAGGAGCACACCAAACTAAATGTCTGAGGTTTAAATAGGGCAAGCCTCATTCAACATGCAGAGTAACGATCTACTAATTATGTGCACCTGGTGTGATATACCTGTGTGAGATCTGAGCCAATTTAAGAGGGAATACATGTGAGGGTGTCCTATCTTTTTCCTCAGTTAGAATAGGCATTTTTGTAGAATGACATTTACAGAAGATCTTGAAAAGACTTTTCTTCAGTTTTCTTTGTTTAGTTGGATTACTTTAATCTCTCTGTATTGTTGAAACGGAGATGAAATAACCTTTTATTAAAAATGTTACAAAAAACCACATGCTTTCAAAGGGTGTCCTAATTTTTTCACATGACTGTACATCTTAGCCGGACGCATATGTTCACCTAATGGGGTGAGGGGAGAAAGCTGTCATCAGACACTTTTGGTGGAGACTTCTTCTGGATGAACAAAAGGATGGGGTAAAAATATTAATTTCACCTGGTCCTTCTCTCCCCCGATATAATAAGTGTTGGCGTTGGGGGGGCGGTCAGGAGCTCCTCAAACACTAATGGTGGCCTTAACACCAGAAACTTTTACATCCCTAGCAGGATAATTGAATTGTATCGTGAGCAAGGATTTATAATCATTGATAAGTGCAAATATAACAACTAGTTGCACTGATAACAGATAAAACAGAGAACATTGACTTTACAGAATCCAGCCTCGAGATAATTCCTGCAGCCGCCTTACAGGATCCTTACATAGTAATTCCTGCTTCTTATCTTATCAGCCTGCGTCTACTACCTCCATTCACCTCATAACACTGCCCGCTATGTGCAGTCCTGTCCGCGAAAACATCACCACATGAGTGCACACAGTAGGTGGCTCCTCTTCTGAAACTTTATCGGGTCATTTATTAAAGACCGGTGTTTTGGGCCCCTATGTAGTTTTTCACGCATCACTTTTATCGCAGCATGTTCTATATTCTGCGATTTTCTTGGCCCCATAGAAGTGAATGGGGCTGCGTGAAAATCGCATCGCATCCACAAGCAAGCGCGGATGCTATGCGATTTTCACGGATGGTTGCTAAGAGATGTTGTTTGTAAACATTCCGTTTTTTTTTATCACACGTGTGCAAAACATAGTAAATCGCTTTGCACCCGCGTGATAAAAACTGAACAACTGAACGTGATCGCAAACAAAACTGAATGGCTTCCGGACATAATCCGGACACGCTCGTCTGCAAGGAGCCCTAGAGCCCACGTCATGCCCCCTTTTCCCACCACCTTGGAAAAGTGGCGTGAGCAGGAAAAAGTAGCAGATTCGGCCACAAATCCCCTTTGAGACCGAATCTGAAACAAAATTACGCCAAAAAGCGGTGAGCTGCAATACCAAGCACTATCCATGAACAGGTGTGGGGCAGTTTCTTTAAAAAAAAAAAACACTATATTTTTCTAATCCTTAGCCTCATGCACACGACCGTTGTGTGCATCCGTGGCCGTTGTGCCGTTTTCCGTTTTTTTCGCGGACCCATTGACTTTCAATGGGTCCGTGGAAAAATCGGAAAATGCACCGTTTTGCAGCCGAGGCCGTGATCCGTGTATCCTGTCCGTCAAAAAAATATGACCTGTCCTATTTTTTTGACGGACAACGGTTCACGGACCCATTCAAGTCAATGGGTCCGTGAAAGAACACGGATGCACACAAGATTGGCATCCGTGTCCGTGATCCGTGGCCGTAGGTTGCTTTCATACAGACGGATCCGAAGATCCGTCTGCATAAAAGCTTTTTCTGATCTAAGTTTTCACTTCGTGAAAACTCATTTCCGACAGTATATTCTAACACAGAAGCGTTCCCATGGTGATGGGGACGCTTCTAGTTAGAATACACTGCAAACTTTGTACAAGACTGCCCCCTGCTGCCTGGCAGCACCCGATCTCTTACAGGGGGATATGATAGCACAATTAACCCCTTCAGGTGCGGCACCTAAAGGGGTTAATTGTACTATCATATTCCCCTGTAAGAGATCAGGGCTGCCAGGCAGCAGGGGGCAGACCCCCCCCCTCCCCAGTTTGAATATCGTTGGTGGCACAGTGTGCGCCCACCATCGCCCCCCCTCCCTCTATTGTAATAAATCGTTGGTGGCACAGTGTGCACCCACCATCGCCCCCCCTCCCTCCCTCTATTGTATTAAATCGTTGGTGGCACAGTGTGCCAACCACCATCGCCCCCCCCCCTCCCTCTATAGCAGTAACATTGGTGGCAGTGTGCGGTCTCCCATTCCCCCCCCCCCATCATTGGTGGCAGCGGAGTTCCGATCGGAGTCCCAGTTTAATCGCTGGGGCTCCGATCGGTAACCATGGCAACCAGGAAGCTACTGCAGCCCTGGTTGCCATGGTTACTTAGCAATAGTACAACAGTAGAAGATTCATACTTACCCCTGCTTGCTGCTGCGATGTCTGTGTCCGGCCGGGAGCTCCTCCTACTGGTAAGTGACAGTTCTTTAGCAATGCGCCGCACAGACCTTTCACTTACCAGTAGGAGGAGCTCCCGGCCGGTCACAGACATCGCAGCAGCAAGCAGGTAAGTATGAATCTTCTACTGTTGTACTATTGCTAAGTAACCATGGCAACCAGGGCTGCAGTAGCGTCCTGGTTGCCATGGTTACCGATCGGAGCCCCAGCGATTAAACTGGGACTCTGATCGGAACACCGCTGCCACCAATGATGGGGGGGGGTTAATGGGAGGCCGCACACCGCCACCAATGTTACTGCTATAGAGGGAGGGGGGGGCGATGGTGGTTGGCACACTGTGCCACCAACGATTTAATACAATAGAGGGAGGGAGGGGGGGGCGATGGTGGGGGCACACTGTGCCACCAACGATTTATTACAATAGAGGGAGGGAGGGGGGGCGATGGTGGGCGCACACTGTGCCACCAACGATATTCAAACTGGGGAGGGGGGGGGGGGTCTGCCCCCTGCTGCCTGGCAGCCCTGATCTCTTACAGGGGAATATGATAGCACAATTAACCCCTTTAGGTGCCGCACCTGAAGGGGTTAATTGTGCTATCATATCCCCCTGTAAGAGATCGGGTGCTGCCAGGCAGCAGGGGGCAGTCTTGTACAAAGTTTGTAGTGTATTCTAACCTGAAGCGTCCCCATCACCATGGGAACGCCTCTGTGTTAGAATATACTGTCGGATCTGAGGTTCACGAAGTAGCTCATATCCGACAGTATATTCTAACATAGAGGCGTTCCCATGGTGATGGGGACGCTTCAAGTTAAAATATACCATCGGATTGGAGAAAACTCCAATCCGATGGTATAAAAGAACTCCAGACTTTACATTGAAAGTCAATGGGGACGGATCCGTTTGAAATGGCACCATATTGTGTCAACATCAAACGGATCCGTCCCCATTGACTTGCATTGTAATTCAGGACGGATCCGTTTGGCTCCGCACGGCCAGGCGGACACCAAAACGACTTTTTTTTCATGTCCGTGGATCCTCCAAAAATCAAGGAAGACCCACGGACGAAAAAACGGTCACGGATCACGGACCCACGGACCCCGTTTTTGCGGACCGTGAAAAAAAACTGTCGTGTGCATGAGGCCTTAAACTTATTTTGGGTGCTTTCACACGTGGCAGATTTTATTGTGGAAATTTCTGAGACTGAAAATCAGATCTATTCAGCTGACTCCGGCTTGCAGAAATCCATGAGCCGCCAAAACAACCATTGAGATGAATGGATGTGATTTTCAGTCCCTGCGATTTCTGCAATACAATCTGCTGTCCGTGAAAGCCTCCTGAGGGTGACCCCACACATGGCAGAATTTTCGACCATAAAATCCGCAGGCACAGATTTTTTTTTACAGAGTTTCTGATTTTTGGTGTGAATTATGGTGCGGATTTTGTTGTGGATTTTTTGTAGGCGAATCTCCATTCAATTCCATGGGAAATTGATCCTGCAGTGAAAATGCTACAGAACAATCTGCAACAAAAGCAGCACTGATATTGTTGCAGATTTTTCCGCAGCATTTTCCACTGCAGAATCAATTTCCCATGGAATTCAATGGAGAGATTCTCATACAAAAAATCCACAGCACATTATTTACACTGCGAAATGTAAAATCTGCAGCGGAACACAACGCAGGGATAGACAATTATCACCCCCTTACGATAACATGAGCAAAGGTTTGTGAGGGCACCCACAGGTTGGTTGGAAAACAAATGCTGTGGGTGTGGAGCCACTGTGCCAGCTAACCAGTTTGACTTTTGACCTAAACCTAAGGGCGTTGTCCTGGCAGTTCCCTGATTTTCACCCTTTAACCCCTGTACATGGATCTGGACTTCGCTGCAGGAAACCGAACCAGGCCGCTACCTCCTGGAGTAATTCTGGTGTAGTTGGCTGCTGACCCACAGGGATGAGGGACAACGGTGTGAAGCATCAAGGACTCAGGCAAAAAGCATAGTCTGAACACAGTCCAAGACTAGGGCAGGCTGAATATGTGCGTATTCCAGTTTGCAGTTCCAAGGTTGAGTACCTGCGTAGTCCAGGTAGCAGTTCCAAGGTCGGGGCAGTAGGCAAGGAGTAAAATCAGTAGATAGGCACTAGTCCCAATACACTCAGGGAGAGTGGAGCAACGCCTGCAGCACAGTGGCGGACATGGGTCTCCAGCCTAACAACTTTGTCTTTTAGACAGCACATGCAGGGAGATGAGAGGCATACTGAAATGCCGGGGAGAAGTAGGATGCAACCAAACTCTATGCAAAGGGTTACTCTGAAACGGGTGCAAAGATGTTTCCTCAGGTGGTAGTATCAGGTTTTGCATGCATGAACAAAGTTTTAGGGTGGCCATATGCAATCAATAGCTGTTGGCTGAATGATCAGCTATCTCTCCTGACACTCTCCCAGCAACCCCATAAACATCCACATTCAGCTTGGCCAAGTGTGTATGTCTATTTAAGGGCTCATGCACACGACCGTATGGCTTTTTCAGTATTTTGTGGGCCGTTTTTTAACGGATCTTTTTTTCCGTTTTTTGCTTCAGTAGTGTTTCCCGTTCTGTTCCGTTTTTCCGTTCCGTTTTTCCATATGGCATATACAGTAATTACATAGAAAAAATTGGGCTGCGCATAAAATTTCCAATAGATGGTTCCGCAAAAACAGAACGAATACGGAAGACATACGGAGTACATTCCGTATGTGTTCAGTTTTTTTTGCAGACCTATTGACTTGAATGGAGCCACGGAACGTGATTTGCGGGCAATAATAGGACATGTTCTATCTTTGAGAGATGCAGAACAGTGCGGAACGGAAGCACGAAACGGAACACTACGGAAGCACTACGGAGTAATTTCTGGGGTTCTGTTCCGTGCCTCCGCACCGCAAAAAGATATAACATGCTCTTTTTGCGGAACGGAGGGATCGCTGACCCATTCAAGTGAATGGGTCTGCGATCCCCATGAGGCTGCTCCATGGAAGGTGCCCGTGCATTGCGGACTGCAATTTGCGGTTCACAGCAAGGGCACAGGAGACCAAAAGGATCAGGCGAAAATATTTATTTTGCCTGATTCTTCTCTCTCCCGCCATCATCTGTCGGGCAAGAGTCGGGAGCCACCAGTACCCATTAAACTGTTCACCAACAATACACTAATGTGGATGTTTTTTATTTAACTCTCTAATTGGACAAAGACAGCAATAATTATTTCTAGGTAAGAAATAGTATTACAAAATATTTATATAGATAGATGTACACCCGGGCAACACCGAGTATATACGCTAGTATATAGAGTATCTCTCCTCACATTTTTGAAAATATTTTATTATCTTTTCCTGGGAAAACACTGAAGAGCTGACCCTTTGATACAATGTAAAGTAGTCAGTGTACAGCTTGTATAACTGTGTAAATTCTGTGTGCCCTCAAAATAACTCCAAACACAGCCATTAACCCTTTTATGACCAAGGGTCATTGATGCCCCCGTGACCACGTCTAATTTTGACGTGTCACTTTATGTGGTAATAACTTTGCAATGATTTTACTTATCCAAACCATTCTGAGATTATTTTCTCGTGACACATTGTACTTCATGATAGTCATAAATTTGAGTCAATATATTTCACCTTTATTTATGAAAGAATCCCAAATTTAGGCCGAATGCACACGGCCGTTGTTCACGGCCGTGAGCGGTCCGTGGAACCACGGCCTGGATTCCTGCTGAGTGCAGGAGCGCTGTGGCTGTGCGCTCCCTGCTGCCGCCACAGTACAGTAATACACTGGTATAGATCATACCAGTGTATTACTGTATTGCGGCGGCAGCAGGGAGCGCACGGCATCATAGCAACCAATGACGCCGTGCGCTCCTGCACTCAGCAGGAATCCAGTCCGCGGTTCCACGGACCGCTCACGGCCGTGAACAACGGCCGTGTGCATTCGGCCTTACCCAAATTTTTGAAAATTTACAAAATTTCAATTTCTCTGCTTTTAAAACAGAAAGTGATACCTCATAAAATATTTATTACTTAAAATTCGCCATATGTCTACTTTATGTTGGCATCATTTTTTAAATGTAATATTATTTTGTTAGGACATTAGAAGGCTTAGAATTTTAGAAGAAATTCTTAAAAATTTGAAGATCATTTCCAAAACCCACTTTTTAAGGACCAGTTCAGTTATGAAGTCACTTTGTGGGGCTTACATAGTGGAAATCCCCCATAAATGACTCCATTGCAGAATCGACACACCCCTCAAGTTACTCAAAACTGATTTTACAAACTTTGTTAACCCTTTAGTTGTTCCACAAAAATTAACCCCTTAGTGACCAAGCCTGTTTGGGCCTTTATGACCAAGCGTTTTTCTTCCTTTTTTTATGGTCTCGTTCCAAGAGCTATAACTTTTTTATTTTTTCGTCTATATAGCTTTATGAGGGCTTGTTTTTTACGGGACAAGTTGTAGTTTTTAATGGCACCATTTTGGGGTACACATAACTTTCTGATTAACTTTTATTAACTCTTTCTGGGAGGGAGATGGGGAAAAATAGCAATACTGCCACTGCATTTTTACATTATAAATTTTACGGCGTTCATTTTTCGGTACAAATAACATAATATCTTTATTCTCTGGGTCAGTACGATTACAGTGATACTAAATACTTATAAATTTTTTTAAGTTTTACTACTTTTTTTTTCCAATAAAACCCCTTTTAGTAACCAAAAAAATGATTTTGCATTGCCACTTCACAAGACCTATAACTTTTTTTTTTTTTTTTTTTTCTATGGAGTTGTGTGAGGGCTTGATTTTTGAGGGACAACTTGTATTTTTCATTGGTATAATTTTGGAGTAAATGCCGCTTTTTGATCGCTTGTTATTAAGTTTTTTTCGGTGGAAACTAAGAATAAATGAGAAATTCTGTTTTTTTTTGTTTTTTTTTGTTTTTACGGTGTTCACCATAGGGGATAATTTATGTAATATTTATGTAGTCCGGGTCGTTACGGACGCGGCAATACCAAACATATGGGGGATATTTTCTTTTTGCTATTTTTTTCATTGAAAAGCGTATTTTCAATGGAAAAAAAAAGCATTTTTTTTATTTTATGGAATTTGTTTTATTTAATAAATGTGTATTTTTTACTACTTAAAAGTCCCACAAGGGGACTATAATATACAGTATTTTGATTGCTTTTAAAATGTAATGCATTATCTCTATAATGCATCACATTTCAATAGCAATGCTATTCAAAGATTGACCACCATAAAAAGGCGGCCCAGCCTAATACCCCTTAGTGACCGCCGTAAAAAACACGCATGGGTGGTCACTAAGGGGTTAAAGGAAAATGGAGATTAAATGTCTAAATTTCACTGTTTTGGCAGATTTTCCATTTGAATCCATTTTTTCTTTAACACATTGATTCTGCGGTTTACAGAAACAACCCACATGTGGTCGTAAACTGATGTAAGGGCACACAGCAGGGCGCAGAAGAAAAGGAGCGCCATATGGTTTTTGGAAGGCAGATTTTGCTTGACTGGTTTTTAGATGCCATGTGCCATTGAAGCCCCCCTGATGCACCCTTACTGTAGGAACTCACAAAAAGTTATCCAATTTTGGAAACTAGGGGATAAGGTGCCAGGTTTATTGGTACTTTTTGGGGGTACATATGATTTTTAATTGCTGTATATTAAGTTTTTTGTGAGGCAAGGTAACCAAAAAATGGCAGTTTTGGCACCTTTTTAATTTTTTTACAAGATTCATCTGACAGGGTAGATCATGTGCTATTTTCATAGAGCAGGTTGTTACTGACGCAATAATATCAAATACTACTTTCTTAGTTTTTTGTTTCAGTTTTACATAATAAAGCATTTTTGAAAAAAATTATGTTTTTGTGTCTCCATTTTCTGAACGCCTTATTTTTTTATTTTTCTGCCGATCGTCTTGTGCAAGGTCTCTTTTTTTGCAGAAAGAGTTGATGTTTTTATTGGTACCATATTTGGGTACATATGATTTTTGATCATTTATTACACTTTATGGGGCAAAGTGACCAAAAAATTGGTTGTTTTGGAACAGTATTTATTTATTTATTTTTACAGTGTTTACCTGAGGGGTTAGGTCATGTGACATTTTTATAGAGCAGATCGTTATGGACGTGGCAATACCTTTATATGTATACTTTTTATTATTTATTCAAGTTTTACACAATAATAGCATTTTTGAAACAAACAAAATTATGTTTTAGTGTCTCCATAGTCTGAGAGCCATAGCTCTTTTATTTTTTGACCAATCATCTTAGGTAGGGTCTCATTTTTTGCAGGATGAGGTGACAGTTAGATTGGTACTATTTTTAGGGGCATACGTCTTTCTGATCGCTTGGTGTTGCAATTTTTGTGATGTAAGTTGAAAAAAATAGCTTTTTTGGGCATGTTTTTTTGTTCACCTGTGATATTTTTATAGAGCTGGTTGTTACGGACGCGGTGATACCGTACCTGATATGTATACTTTTTAAAATTGATTTCACTTTAACACTTGTGAAAAAGGAGCAAGGGACCTTCGTTGATGGAAGGTATGTGTCACCGAGGTTTCTGGCCTCGGTGGAGTAAAAGCCAGTTTTCATGTGTCAGTAGCAGTTGCTGTTTGACACATTAGTATAGCATTTGACACATTTAGTATAGCTGTAATAGCTGATCTGGTATGGCTCTTACTTGGAGCAGTCAAAGTGCTGGGTGGGTGACTATTCCCCACGTTCCAGGCTGGGTGTTGACTGGCCTATATTTAAAAAAAACAGCCAGCAGTGTCAGCTGGTGGTAATTACCTCTCTATCTGACAGAGGAGGAGCTCTGTTAATCGCTGGATTGGGATCTGAGCCTTGTGCTTGGCTGGAGACCTGAGTTTGGAAGGTCTACTCTGTCCTGAGCAATGCCGATCGGGTGTAAACTAACACCTAGGACTCTTTTGCTGTATGAACTGTCTAGGTGTGAACGAACACCAAAACTGCAAATGGACTGTCGTACTGTTTTGTTGCAATAAGTGTGAATAAAACACTGAAGTTTTTGAGTTACAAACTGGTCTTTGCCTCTATACTACGCCCGCTTGTCCTGTCTACCAGAGCGAATCCCCACACACAATAATAGCATATTTTAAACCCCAAAAAATGATATTTTAGTGTCTCCACGTTCTAAGAGCTATAGTTTTTTTTATTTTTTAAGCGATTTTCTTATGTAGGGGCTCATTTTTTGCGAAATGAGGTGACGGTTTTACTAGTACCATTTTGTGGGACATACGCCTTTTTGATTGCTTGGTGTTGCACTTTTTGTGATGTAAGGTGACAAAAATAGCTTTTTTTGACAGTTTGTTTTTTATGGTGTTTATTGGACGGGGTGGATCATGTGATATATTTATAGAGCCGGTCGTTTCGGTCACGGTGATTCCTAATATGCGTACTTTATTTTATTTTTTTCATTTTTTAATCTCCGAGCGGATATAGGAAAAGGCAATTTATTTTATTTTTAATTTACATTTTTTATTTTTTTTCACGTCCCACTTGGATCTTGAAGATCCAGTGTGGCTGATGGTTGTACTATATTTAGCAATGCTCTTGCATTGCAAAGTATAATACTATCAGTTTTCGGATTCGCCTGTTGCCCCTCCGTTGCCGTATTGTGGCCCACATACATTGCCCCTCCTTGCCGTATTGGGTCTGCAAATCCGGAGATGCGGTGCGGAACGGAAGCACGGAATGGAACCCCACGGAAGCAACACGGAGTGAATGGGTCCGCGATCCACATGCGGCTGGCCCACGGTCTGTGCCTATTCATTGCGGACCACAATTTTTGGTTCACAGCATGAGCACGGGGGGGGGGGGGCAACAGTCATGAACGAGCCCTTACACTGATAGAGGGCAAGGCGTCCGGTTGCCATGGCAACCATCGGGCCGCTGTCATCGTTGAGAGAGTGAGCCCCCTCCCTCTGTTAACCCCTTGGATGCCGCTGACAGTGGCATATAAGGGGTTACAGCATACAGCTGACACTTGCTGCTGACGGTGGTGACTAGTGGCGTCGCTAGAGGGGGGCGAGGGGGGGGCAATTGCCCCCCCTATGTTGTTCCTTGCCCCCCAGGGTGCCCCCCCCCCCCCCGCTGATTCCCCCGAGTGAATACTAATGAGCGCTTCCATTATGGAAGCGCTCATTAGTACCGAAGAACCAGGAAGTGGTGAACGCTCTGTACTCACCACTTCCTGGTCCTCGGCTGTCGGCTGTGCAGGGCTGCACACAGCGTGAGGTCGCTCTGTGACCTCACGCTGTGCGCGCCAGTTTAGAGCACAGTCGACTGAGGAGGGAGAAAATGGCAGGCGGCGTCCGTCCAGGAGCAGGAGAGGTAAGTGTTTTTTTATTTTATTTTATAAAAAATGTGGCTGCTGGGGGCATTATGGGGGCTAATAGGAGGCATATGGGGCTAATAAGAGGCATATGGGGCTAATAGGAGGCATATGGGGGCTAATAGGAGGCATATGGGGGCATTTGGAGGCATATGGGGCTAATAGGAGGCATATGGGGGCATTTGGAGGCATATGGGGCTAATTGGAGGCATATTTGGGGGCTAATTGGAGGCATATTTGGGGGCTAATTGGGGGCATTTGGAGGCATATTTGGGGGCTAATTGGAGGCATATTTGGGGGCTAATTGGAGGCATATTTGGGGGCTAATTGGAGGCATATGGGGGCTAATAGGAGGCATATGGGGCTAATAGGAGGCATATGGGGGCTAATTGGAGGCATATGGGGGCTAATTGGAGGCATATGGGGGCTAATTGGAGGCATATGGGGGCTAATTGGAGGCATATGGGGTCTATGGGGCTAATTGGAGGCATATGGGGTTAATTGGATGCATATGGGGGCTAATTGGGGGCTAGTAGGAGGCATATGGGGGCTAATTGGAGGCATATGGGGGCTAATTGGAGGCATATGGGGTCTATGGGGCTAATTGGAGGCATATGGGGTTAATTGGAGGCATATGGGGGCTAATAGGAGGCATATGGGGGCTAATTGGAGGCATATAGGGGCTAATTGGAGGCATATAGGGGCTAATTGGGGGCTAATAAGAGGCATATGGGGGCTAATTGGGGGCTAATTGGAGGCATATGGGGGCTAATTGGAGGCATATGGGGGCTAATTGGAGGCATATGGGGTCTATGGGGTTAATTGGAGGCATATGGGGTTAATTGGAGGCATATGGGGGCTAATAGGAGGCATATGGGGGCTAATTGGAGGCATATAGGGGCTAATTGGAGGCATATAGGGGCTAATTGGTGGCTAATAGGAGGCATATGGGGGCTAATTGGGGGCATATGGGGGCTAATTGGAGGTATATGGGATCTATGGGGCTAATTGGAGGCATATGGGGTTAATTGGAGGCATATGGGGGCTAATTGGGGGCTAATAGGAGGCATATGGGGGCTAATTGAAGGCATATGGGGGCTAATTGGAGGCATATGGAGCTAATTGGAGGCATATGGGGGCTAATAAGAGGCATAATGGGGGCTAATTAGAGGCATAATGTGGGCTAATGAGGCATAATGGGGGCTAATGGGGCTAATAAGAAGAATAATGGGGGCTAATGAGGCATAAGGGCTGATATGGGGGCTAATGAGAGGCATAATGAGGGCTAATGAGAGGCATAATGTGTCATCCACAGATGCCCCCATAACAGTGTGTCTTCCACAGATCCACCATAACACTGCGCCTGCGCACTGACGAGAGACAGAAAGAAGGGGAAAGAATCCGCGGAAGCAAGCAGAGGACGGCACAGCAGACGACTGAATAGCTTCTTTTGTAAGTAAATTGCTTTATTATAACTGTATCCCTGCAGACCGCAATTCTCTCGTATTTTGTAATCTTATTTCTATATACTTATTTTGTTTTTGCCCCCCCATTTTTGACTGTGGTATCTTTGTGCCCCCCCTATATATTGTTCCTAGAGTCGCCACTGGTGGTGACTCAGGAACAGAGCCGCCACCATCAGATAGAGCAGGACCACCACACAAGGGGGCACAGATGAGGGCTGGGGAGGGGACACCACAGATGGCAGGGGACATGGATGGGGGCAGAAACCATGGATGGGGGCAGGCGGGCACAGTTGCTGGCACATACACAGTGCACGGCAAAGAGACTCGGGGCAATGGGCTCACATATTGGGGGGCACAGATTGGGGGCACAGGATATGGAACCTGATTTCAGGCTCTGATCTGCAGAGTGCGGATCAGAGCCTGAAACCGGCATTTTAACACTGCATAGACTAACCATTTGGAGCGATCGCCGAAAAGGGACCACTCTGATTGGTCCCTTGCCGGCATTACTGAACTGTATGCTGTCCGTTACAGCAGCAGTGCAGGGGCAGAAGCTTTAATTCAAGCGCTTTGCAGTCCCCCCCCTGGATCCGCCAGTGCCCCAGTGTCATATGACTTGTTAGTGTTACAAGGTCTCAGGTGTGAATGGGGAGCAGGTGTGTTACATTTGGGGGTTATTGCTCTCACACTCTCTCATACTGGTCACTGGAAGTTCAACATGGCTCCTCATGGAAAAGAACTCTCTGAGGATCTGAAAAAAAGAATTGCTGCTCTACATAAAGATGGCCGAGGCTATAAGAAGATTGCAAAATTAAAACTGAGCTGCAGCACGGTGGCCAAGACCATACAGCAGTTTAACAAGAACAGGTTCCACTCAGAACAGGCCTCGCCATGGTCGACCAAAGAAGTTGAGTGCATGAGCTCAGTGACATATCCAGAGGTTGTCTTAGACATATGAGTGCTGCCAGCATTGCTGCAGATTTTAAACGGGTGGGGGTCCGCCTGTCAGTGCTGAGACAATACTCTGCACGCTGCATCAAATTGGCCTGCATGGCTGTCGTCCCAGAAGGAGGCCTCTTCTAAAGATCATGCACAAGAAAGCCTACAAACAGTTTGCTGAAAACAAGCAGACTAAGGACATGGATTACTGGAACCATGTCCTGTAGTCTGATGAGACCAAGATAAACTTATTTGGTTCAGATGGTGTCAAGTGTGTGTGGCGGTAACCAGGTGAGGAGCACAAAGACAAGTGTGTCCTGCCTACAGTCACGCATGGTGGTGGTTTGGTGCTGCATGAGTGCTGGCGGCTGTGGGGAGCTACAGTTCATTGAAGGAACCATGAATGCCAACATGTACTTGTAGTGTCCCACTAGGTAGGGGTGGGCACTACACAAGGGTCAATTGGGTCACGTGTTACTTCTGCTCACAAGGGACAGTGATATTCTATTTATTTATGGATTTGATGTAATTTTCTGTGTGTTTTACATGTGGTGTTTTCCCCTGTTACATGCAGAGCAGGCCTATTTGGGTGTAGTTAGGCATCCTAGACACTAGAGGGAGATAGGGAGCCCCTAGTATAAATGTCCAGGCCCAGACAGGGAGGGGTGAGGTCATAGTCAGGAGTCTGTGAGGACAGAAGTGAGAAGGCACCAGCCCAGGATATGCTGAGGGCCTCCTCTTGACATGCAGCTAGATAGTCCAGGCTTCTAGTTGTCCACCAGGAGGCTAGTGGAGTAATACAGCCTGCCTGGAAGACCCAAATCCAGTTAACACAGAAGAAGTAACCCCAGTAGTAGGGATGGTCCTCCTGGGAGAAACCTGCAGCCACCTTCCAACCCAGCAGATCCAATACAACCAGCTCAGATAAGTAAGCTGATGGGCAGAGGTACTGCAAAATAAGAGCAAGGGTCAATACGGGAGGAAGATTAAATACCAAGGATAAAAGTCAGCATTTAGGCATTCGGGCCTTGGGATACAGCCAGCCAGAATAGCTGTGGGGATAGTGCAGCCTGGTCTGCGAAGCATTAACGGTTTACCCTCCAAGTATCTTGCAAGATTGAAACCTGCCAGTATTGAGATAAGCCTGCTTGTGGGACATTGTTATAAAGGGACTGCATCACCAACTGTATATACAAAGTTTGGACTGTTTTCAAGTAAAGCAACGTTTGGTTCACCATACCATCTATGTACCTCAATTACTACTGCTATAAATCGGTGTGCCACCGTTACAGGCACTGGCGTCACGATCCTTAAAGGGACCTTGCCCCAGGCACTCAAAATACCTGCAACATCCAGGGCACCTCATCCATCATCAGGCCTGGTCCCTACATACAGAGTGTGCCCAGAGGAACTTGTGTCTACCTCTCCTTCACTGCCACATGCCTGCCCAGGGTTCTCCAATACAGTGAGCAACCTTCGATTGCCCATAACCATGACCTCACTTCGCTATACCCTGCAGGTCTGGCGTGCTGCATACTGTGACATACTGAAGCAAAGCATGATCCCCTCCCTTCAGAAACTGGTCCGCAGGGCAGTATCCCAACATAACGACCCCAAACACACCTTCAAGACAACCACTGCCTTGCTAAAGAAACTGAGGGCAAAGGTGCTGGACTGGCCAACCATGTCTCCAGGCCTAAACCCTATTAAGCAGGTGTGGGGCATCCGCAAATGGAAGGTGGAGGAGCACAAGGTCTCTAACTGTTACATCCACCAGCTCTGTGATGTCGTCCTGGAGGAGTGGAAGAGGATTCCAGTGACAACCCATAAAGCTCAAGTAAAGTCCATGCCCAAGAGAGTTATGGCAGTGCTGGAAAATAATGGTGGCCACACAAAATATTGACACTTTGGGCACAATTTAGCCATTTTCACCCAGGGGTGTACTGATTTTTGTTGCCCGCGGTTTAGACATTAATGGCTGTGTGTTGAGTAATTTTGAAGGCACACCAAATGTACACTGTTATACAAGCTGTACACTGACTACTGTACATTGTATCAAAGGGTCAGATCTTCTGTGTTGTCCCATAAAAGATACAATAAAATATTTACAAAAATGTGAGGAGTGTACTCACTTTTCTGAGATACTGTATGCACAGGATCCACCATTCACAATAGCTGATATCACAACTTATTTATGCCCTACTAACCTCTGCACAGGTCATAAAGCATGCCCTCAACACTCTACCATAGAAGTCAACGAGTCTGCTCCAGACTATTCTGTCTATGGCCCTTGGTGGCTGCTGTAAAGCATACCTCTAGATGCTGTTAAGAACAGTTCAGGCAAGATGACCGCCCTGTAATCATATTCTGGTTTTAACTGGAGGAAAAAAATGATAGGTGACACATTCCCTTTAAGGCGTTCAAGTTAGTTTTAAAAACTTTTTGCGATACGTGTATCAGATTCTCTTTGCCTATGAAAACCATTCAATGTAATGTCTGATAGGGAGGCAGATACTTTTTCACAGCCTGTCATTTCCAGCCTCCATTACCTTTGTGTTCAGATATCTGCATAACACCAGTGAACATTATTTTTTTTTACGTCCGGCCTTCAGATATTTGCTTGAAAAATCACCTCATTAAATGCGCGGCGGGCGATAAATTTGTTTGATTGCATGACAAGCGAAGAGTGTGAATAATCACCTTTCAAAGCATATCAATCCAGGCAAAACAATTAGATGAAATTACATTCCGTCAAAATCATTAAAGATGTTACTAAAAAAAGGGGGGAGGATGCGGGGGAGGGTCACATTTAAATCTATATTAATAAAACTGGAGCCGCTGTTGAGCGCAAGGGGATTATCAGCGGAAAGGACAGGAGCGCATTACTGAGTCATGTTCAGTTAGTCAGCCACAGACTGAAGAAAATACAATCTGTCTCTTCTATTTGGTTGATGGTCGACAGGTTTTTACACATTTTTTGAGTTATTTTTTTCTTTACAGAAAGCTGGGACAAAAATTGTGGGAAAAACTGAAGCGAAAATTGTAACGCAGAAGGTTCAATCTGTGTTGCTGCAAGCCCTGGAGGATCAGAGATTGGGAGTGGTAGTGGCTCTGTCTGCAATATTCACAGTGGCAGTTCTCACACCAATGCTCCCGGGCAGTGAAAGTAGGGCACACGCGTTCTTCCCTCGGGGAACACCCTTATGTTGAGGCTGCTGCCTGAGGGCGTCCTTGGTCTTGTGAGTTTGGTCCGGGTGCAAAGCAGAAAATGTATTTGCAGTGGCCGGTGAATAGTGCTGGAGTCAGTAATCAATCCAGATGTAGAAAATAAACATCTCTCTTTAGTAAAGTGCAGAATTAGGAGTTGTAGAATATCTAGCAGTATCAAAACAGAGTACCAACAATTCACAGTGCAAATGTATGGATTTGAGCAATGATGGGAACTGTAGTACTCCTTCCCTCTGTCTCCCCTATGTCTCTCTCTGCAGAATCTAAGGCTGGCAATATTACTCGTGCAATGGTGGCTGTAATTCCCAGCTGAGGGATACAGGATTAAGATATAGTTGGCCAGGTCATGCCTGAGTGTGGAGGGTGTATTTGCAATGTTCCTCTCACTGCAGTAAAGTCTATCAGCCTTAAACAGCCAATACCTTACTGACAGACTCCAGTGTTGGCCTTGCAGATTCTGGACCATGTAATTCTTTATTTTGTCTTTGAGTAGTGAGGTCTTTCTCTCAGTAGATACAGTAATCCACAGAGATAGTGATTCCCTGGAACGTTGGCCTAATCCTTTGAGGAATGGAGCACACATATCTTCTCTTACTTTCTTTTGCTAACTCTTGACTTTAGACTGACTGACAAAGCCGAGAGGGGACCAAATTTCACACTTGGCTTCCTGCAGGGGCTAATGGACCCTTTACATGGGACAATACAGCAGCAGATTGTCGGGAAGGAAGCGTTCCTTCCTGACAATGTGCTGCTCGCTGATGGAGGAGATCACTGCATGCTAATGTCATCGCTCGTCCCCATATTGACTAGTTTTGCACATGTTTGCATGTCACGGTCTACTGCCGGCAAACGATAATTTTTGTGACTGCACAAATGTGTCTCGGCTGTGTCATGGTCTGGTGTCTGTGGACTGACACTTTTGATGCGCATGCTTTTTGATGCGCATGCTATCTTCCATGTTCCTCTACATTACCTGTGTGGTTGTTTGGTGTGGGTCTATGTTCAGGGTGTGGTGTCTTGTATTGTTACATGTCTGGTCAGTTGGTGTGTTATGTCCAGCATATATGCAAGGCGTTACCCTGGGTGTTGTACCTTCAGAAGGGGGTCAAGTCGGTGAGCAGTTGCTTGAGTGCTGGTTCCTCTGTGTGTCAGTACGTACTGAGTTCGGGATGGTTTCCGGATTGCAGTCCGCTTGCATGGGTTCCAATTCACATGGGTTCCAGTGTGGTCTTCTGTTGTGCTGTCCAGCAGCTGCGGCAGGTAAGTTACCAAGCTTTCCGGGATTCCTGGTTCAGTGGTTATCCCTGCCACTGGATACTTACCTGCCGTTCCACTTGGCTTTTCTCAGCATTCCCGTATTTTCTGCTAGGCCGATGGAGAATCCTGTGCTTCCGTTTCATGGAAGAACAGGTCGTCTCTCCCCTGCTCCTATGTGAGGGATTATCAGGGACCTAGGTTTCCTGGGTATGAGCCGTTCTATCATTCAGGTCTGCTCATGCAGTTAGGAGTTAGGGCATGGATTAGGGACACTTTAGGAGGTAACCAGCTCCCTGATCCCAGTTCCAGGCCTAGTGGCATATCCCACCAATCCTCATTGTATGGTGGGGAGTTTCCCCAACTCCCCACCGTGACATTATGTCCAACAAAGGCTACTCTTTTTGTGGCCTTCGGAAGAGGGCGCAGCAAGTATTGCCTTCCGTTCCTGGCATACTTGCTTGTCCTCCGGAGGGAGGGTGATAGGGGAGTTACCGTTAACAGTGGGGTTCTTGGTAACATGTTTTGTTATTGATGTGAACTGTTGCTTGTGTTGGTGTGTCCCCTCATCCGGTCTCAGTGGTTCCTTGCTCTTGGGCTGGTTGCTGGCAGCATTCCATTTGTGTACTGGCTGTGTGCTGGTTGGGGAATGCTTGCTGGCAGCTGCCCAGAGTGTGAACTGTTTCTGAGATGGATGCAGTGTTCACTACGGTTTCTCCTGACTGCTTGTTGGCTGGCTGCCAGGGGCCTAGTTGGTGGTCCTGGCGTGCGGTCGTCAGTTTTGAGGGACGCGCTGACATCGAATCTGCACTTCCCCCTCCCCCCCCCCGTTATGTTTTGAGGAGGGCTTTGAGGGGAGGGAGTGTCACGGCTGTGTCATGGTCTGGTGTTTGTGGACTGTGACATTTTTGCCGCGCATGCTTGTTGCTAGTGGCAACGTGTTTGTTATCCATGCGTGTGCACTTCCCCTTTAAGGCTGTTTCCCTTCCCATTTCTGGTGTGTATGGGCTTAAGGTGTGAGCAAGGTGAAGCTGGGTGTGGCCTCTTGCCTCTTATAGTTCTGGTGTATGGAGCCTGAGGTCAGAGCTGACTTCTTCTTCTGGTTTTGTTGGAGTCATGCTGCCGTCCTGCACCTTAACATCTGTCCAGTTTGTGGGCCACCTTGTTGAACATAGTTTGTTTTCCCATTCTATCTTCCATGTTCCCCTACCTTACCTGTGTGGTTGTTTGGTATGGGTCTATGTTCAGGGTGTGGTGTCTTGTCTTGTTGTTACATGTCTGGTCAGTTGGCGTGTTATGTCCGGCATGTATGCAAGGCATTACCCTGGGTGTTGTACCTCCAGAAGGGGGTCTCTGGGTTCCCCAGAAGAGGAACCACAAGTCAAGTCAGTGAGCAGTTGCTGAAGTGCTGGTTCCTATGTGTGTCAGTACGTACTGAGTCGGGGATGGTTTTCAGATTGCAGTCCGTTTGCATGGGTTCCAGTTCACATTGGTGTGGTCTTCTGTTATGCTGTCCAGAAGCTGCGGCAGGTAAGTTACCAAGCTTTCCGGGGTTCTTGGTTCAGTAGTTATTTCCGCCACTGTATACTTACCTGCCGTTGCACTTTGGCTTTTCTCAGTTTTTCCATATTTTCTGCTAGGCTGGTGGAGACTCCTGTGCTTCCATGTCGTGGAAGAACAGGTCGTCTCTCCCCTGCTCCTTTGTGAGGGATTATCAGGTCAACTCGGGGTCCTAGGTTTCCTGGGTATGAGCCGTTCTACCATTCTGGTCCACTAATACGGTTAGGAGTTAGGGCATAGATTAGGGACGCTTTAGGAGGTGACCAGCTCCCTGATCCCGGTTCCAGGTCTAGTGGCATATCCCACCAATCCTCATTGTACGGTGGGCAGTTTCCCCCACTCCCCCGCCATGACAAAATGATTTGTTACCCGATGAACGAGCGTTTGGCTCAGCGGTACATTTAAGCTGCCAGATAATCGCTAAAGAGCGTTTTTATGAACGCTCATTAGCGATTATCTGCTGGATTCTCAGCCCGTTTGAAGAACCTTGACAGATCCATACAGTAATATGCTGGTACATTAGAAGACATCAACATATTAAATAGCATTAAACAACATTGTCCTGTTCTGGGGTACCGCAGTATAATGCATTTTACAGGATTTTCCAGCTTTTACTTATTGATGGCCTTTTTCAGATCATCAGGGGTCAGATACTTCAGTGAGAGCAGTGACCACCTCCGTCCACTACACAATGAACAAAGCTGTGTAGCTCCGATGCCAACTTCGGGTGCCAGAGCTACTCTGAAACAGCTGATTGAAGGGAGAGAGTTCATGTAAATAGAACATCAGTCATTATATAGGACACAACAATCTATTTGTAACAAAGCTGTAACCAGCCATGTACCTCACATGTGTCCAGAGATCTCCCCGTTTATTGCTAAAAAATACTCTGCTACATTTATTTCAAGCTTGCAGCTCAGTGGGAGTATTCTTTTTCTGGGGGGGGGGGGGGTCCTTCCTGCTGCAACTCTCACCTATTACAGCTCAGGGAGTCTTTTATTTCTGCTACAGCTCTCTCTCTATAATTGACACAGCTTCTAACAGTAGAGAGGGCTGGTGGCAGTTACAGAATGAAACTGACCATGTGAGGCCACCACAGCAAGTTGGACAATGGAATAATCACAGATGAATAGTTACTGCACTTTTCCGTCTCTAACCTGAAGGATACTCGCTGCCTAATAGGACGGTTAAAAAAATAACACTTTATTAAAGATACTTTAACCCCTTCACGCCCGATGATACATGTACATTATCGGGCTGGTCTTTAAACATGGCGCCCGATCGCATGCGCTGCGGGCGCCATAGCCGCAGATGGCCACCTGCAGACACCCGCGGCTCATGTTCGTAACCAGCAGTAATGCCGATCGAACATTTAACCCCTCAGATGTCATAGTCAATCCTGACCACGGCATCTGAGCGCGCTGAAAACTGAAAGCTCGCGCTTACAGTTATGCTCCGGCTCCCCGTGTGGCGATCGGAGGAGCCGGAGCTTGTGTGCAGCAGCCCCTGTCTTTACGAAGGAGGCTGCTACATAGTATTTCCTATGGAGCCCTTGCCTGTAATAGGGCTCCATAAGAAAGTAGTAAAATCATCATAGATTCCAATGCAAGTGCATTGGGTCTATTGGGTCTATGATAATAGTAATCAGATGATTGATTGTTATAGTTCCCTATAAAAAAAAGTGTAAAAAAAAATGTGTAAAAAAATACATAAAAAAACATAAAAATTCAAATCACCCCCCTTTTCCCAAAATAAAAATAAACAATTTTTAAAAAAAAAATACACATCATGGGTGTCGCGATGTGCGAAAACGCCCATAGTATAAAAATATAAAAATATATTCCCCAAACGGCAAACAGCAAAACAGAAAAAAGCATCCAAATGGCCTATTCAAAGTTTTTGGTCGCTTCATTTTCTACAAAAAATAAAAAGTGGTCAAAAAGTCAGAAACACCCCAGAATGGTATCAATGAAAAGTTCAGATCGCCCCTCGAACAATAGGCTCCCATACAGCTCCGTACACATAATTACAAAAAAGGTATAGGGGTCAAAATATGGCAACCAAAAAATAATCAAATCTATCTCTCACAAATCTGCCACCTCTACGGAATGTTATGAGAGGGTAGTTTCCCACTAAAAGCCCCACTATCGGATCAGACTGCAGGAGGCCCCAGTTATCCTTTAGAACCTTGCGTAAGAGATAGATTGGTGCACAGTTCTTTCTCTACTCCAGTGTCGGAAACGTGGTTGCCCAATAGACCATCAGGCACCTTCAATTGTAGTGGATGTGTGGCATGCAAGGTTATTAAGAAGGGGAAGAAGGTGGTGAGCACGACCACGGGCAGAAGATATGAGATCCGATCCTTCATTAATTGCAGAACATCTGGAGTGATATGTGTAGCAAAATGTTTCTGCAAATTGCAATATGTGGGAAAAACGAAGCACAAATTTGGACGTCTCATCGGTGAACATTTACGGGATATCTCTAACAAAGACGACTCACCAATTGCTCAGCACACCCTGAGACAACATCCTGATACAATTGATTGCATTAGGTTTCAAGGAATCGAGCATGTCAGAACATCTGTGCGAGGTGGAGATGTGGATAATCTCCTCCTTCGCAAAGAGGTTCAATGGATTTTCACGCTACAGACGGTGAAACCACGTGGACTGAATGATTTTATCTCATATACTAGTTTCATTCAGTGATACTGTTCTTGTTGAAGTATGAATAGACCAGCATCACCTGTAATTTTGAGGACCTATAATTGCTTACAGGTGTATAGCCATGATGCATATTTGCTGTCTCGGTACTGGTGAATTTTTGTATATTAGTAGGGATGAGCGAACCGGAACTGTATAGTTCGGGTTCGTACCGAATTTTGGGGTGTCCGTGACACGGACCCGAACCCGAACATTTTCGTAAAAGTCTGGGTTCGGGTTCGGTGTTTGTCGCTTTCTTGGCGCTTTTTGAAAGGCTGCAAAGCAGCCAATCAACAAGCGTCATACTACTTGCCCCAAGAGGCCATCACAGCTATGCCTACTATTGGCCAGTGCAGCATGTGACCCAGCCTCTATTTAAGCTGGAGTCACATAGCGCCGCCCGTCACTCTGCTCGGATTAGTGTAGGGAGAGGTTGCAGCTGCGACGTTAGGGCGAGATTAGGCAGTGATTAACTCCTCCAAAAGACTTCATTCAGTGATCGATCTGCAGCTGTGGATCATTGAACTGCTGATATTCAATTGCTCACTGTTTTTAGGCTGCCCAGAGCATTTTTCGTTCACTTTTTTCGGGGGTGATCGGCGGACATTTTGTGTCTTGTGGTGCGCCAGCACAAGCTGCCACCAAGTGCATTTAACCCTCAATAGTGTGGTTATTTTTTGGCCATATACTACATCAGGGGCAAGCTGAGCCTGTCACCAAGTGCATTTAACCCTCAATAGTGTGGTTATTTTTTGGCCATATCCCAGTCTAATTCTGTCTGTAAACGTATACCTGTCACCCAGCGCCTAAATAATAGGCCTCAAATTTATAGTCCGCTAAATCTGTGGTTATTGCTGTGGCTGGGCAAGTTATTTAGTGTCCGTCAAAGCACAGTTTTTGTTCTGGGTTGAAATACAATTCCCAATTTAGCAATTCTCTAAATTAGTGGTTTCTGCTGTATCAGGCCTACTTTAAATTTATCCCTAAAAGGGTATATTAGATTCAAGGTGCTGATAGGGTCATTCTCAATAACTTCACACACACGCTACTGTGCATATCCCAGTCTAATTCTGTCCGTAAACGTATACCTGTCACCCAGCGCCTAAATTATAGGCCTAAAATTTATAGTCAGCTAAATCTGTGGTTACTGCTGTGCCTGTATTAGTGTAATAAGGTACCTAAATAGATAGCCAGATAGTGTTAGGTGTCTGTAAAAAAATGCCTGAATTTGAATTCAATACATTGGGCCAAATAATATTTTTGTTGTTGTGGTGAACGATAACAATGAGGAAAACATCTAGTAAAGGACGCGGACATGGTCGTGGTGGTGTTAGTGGACCCTCTGGTGCTGGGAGAGGACGTGGCCGTTCTGCCACAGCCACACGTCCTAGTGTACCAACTACCTCAGGTCCCAGTAGCCGCCATAATTTACAGCGATATTTGGTGGGGCCCAATGCAGTTCTAAGGATGGTAAGGCCTGAGCAGGTACAGGCATTAGTCAATTGGGTGGCCGACAGTGGATCCAGCACGTTCACATTATCTCCCACCCAGTCTTCTGCAGAAAGCGCACAGATGGCGCCTGAAAACCAAGCCCATCAGTCTGTCACATCACCCCCATGCATACCAGGGAAACTGTCTCAGCCTCAAGTTATGCAGCCATCTCTTATGCTGTTTGAAGACTCCGCTGGCAGGGTTTCCCAAGGGCATCCACCTAGCCCTTCCCCAGCGGTGGAAGACATAGAATGCACTGACGCACAACCACTTATGTTTCCTGATGATGAGGACATGGGAATACCACCTCAGCACGTCTCTGATGATGACGAAACACAGGTGCCAACTGCTGCGTCTTTCTGCAGTGTGCAGACCGAACAGGAGGTCAGGGATCAAGACTGGGTGGAAGACGATGCAGGGGGCGATGAGGTCCTAGACCCCACATGGAATGAAGGTCGTGCCACTGACTTTCACAGGTCGGAGGAAGAGGCAGTGGTGAGACCGAGCCAACAGCGTAGCAAAAGAGGGAGCAGTGGGCAAAAGCAGAACACCCGCCGCCAAGAGACTCCGCCTGCTACTGACCGCCGCCATCTGGGACCGAGCACCCCAAAGGCAGCTTCAAGGAGTTCCCTGGCATGGCACTTCTTCAAACAATGTGCTGACGACAAGACCTGAGTGGTTTGCACGCTGTGCCATCAGAGCCTGAAGCGAGGCATTAACGTTCTGAACCTTAGCACAACCTGCATGACCAGGCACCTGCATGCAAAGCATGAACTGCAGTGGAGTAAACACCTTAAAAACAAGGAACTCACTCAGGCTCCCCCTGCTACCTCTTCTGCTGCTGCCGCCTCGGCCTCTTCCTCCGCCTCTGGAGGAACGTTGGCACCTGCCGCCCAGCAAACAGGGGATGTACCACCAACACCACCACCTCCGTCACCAAGCATCTCAACCATGTCACACGGCAGCGTTCAGCTCTCCATCTCACAAACATTTGAGAGAAAGCGTAAATTCCCACCTAGCCACCCTGAATGCCAGCATTTCTAAACTACTGGCCTATAAAATGCTGTCATTTAGGCTGGTGGACACAGACAGCTTCAAACAGCTCATGTCGCTTGCTGTCCCACAGTATGTTGTTCCCAGCCGGCACTACTTCTCCAAGAGAGCCGTGCCTTCCCTGCACAACCAAGTATCCGATAAAATCAAGTGTGCACTGCGCAACGCCATCTGTGGCAAGGTCCACCTAACCACAGATACGTGGACCAGTAAGCACGGCCAGGGACGCTATATCTCCCTAACTGCACACTGGGTAAATGTAGTGGCAGCTGGGCCCCAGGCGGAGAGCTGTTTGGCGCAACTCCTTCTGCCGCCAAGGATCGCAGGGCAACATTCTTTGCCTCCTGTTGCCACCTCCTCCTCCTCGACTTCCTCCTCCTCTTCTTCCACCTGCTCATCCAGTCAGCGATACACCTTCACCACCAACTTCAGCACAGCCTGGGGTAAACGTCAGCAGGCCATTCTGAAACTCATATGTTTGGGGGACAGGCCCCACACCGCACAGGAGTTGTGGCGGGGTATAGAACAACAGACCGACGAGTGGTTGCTGCCGGTGAGCCTCAAGCCCGGCCTGGTGGTGTGCGATAATGGGCGAAATCTCGTTGCAGCTCTGGGACTAGCCGGTTTGACGCACATCCCTTGCTTGGCGCATGTGCTGAATTTGGTGGTGCAGAAGTTCATTCACAACTACCCCGACATGTCAGAGCTGCTGCATAAAGTGCGGGCCGTCTGTTCGCGCTTCCGGCGTTCACATCCTGCTGCTGCTCGCCTGTCTGCGCTACAGCGTAACTTCGGCCTTCCCGCTCACCGCCTCATATGCGACGTGCCCACCAGGTGGAACTCCACCTTGCACATGCTGGACAGACTGTGCGAGCAGCAGCAGGCCATAGTGGAGTTTCAGCTGCAGCACGCACGGGTCAGTCGCACTACAGAACAGCACCACTTCACCACCAATGACTGGGCCTCCATGCGAGACCTGTGTGCCCTGTTGCGCTCTTTCGAGTACTCCACCAACATGGCCAGTGGCGATGACGCCGTTATCAGCGTTACAATACCACTTCTATGTCTCCTTGAGAAAACACTTAGGGCGATGATGGAAGAGGAGGTGGCCCAGGAGGAGGAGGAGGAGGAAGAGGGGTCATTTTTAGCACTTTCAGGCCAGTCTCTTCGAAGTGACTCAGAGGGAGGTTTTTTACAACAGCAGAGGCCAGGTACAAATGTGGCCAGCCAGGGCCCACTACTGGAGGACGAGGAGGACGAGGATGAGGAGGAGGTGGAGGAGGATGAGGATGAAGCATGGTCACAGCGGGGTGGCACCCAACGCAGCTCGGGTCCATCACTGGTGCGTGACTGGGGGGAAAGGCAGGACGATGACGATACGCCTCCCACAGAGGACAGCTTGTCCTTACCCCTGGGCAGCCTGGCACACATGAGCGACTACATGCTGCAGTGCCTGCGCAACAACAGCAGAGTTGCCCACATTTTAACGTGTGCGGACTACTGGGTTGCCACCCTGCTGGATCCACGGTACAAAGACAATGTGCCCACCTTACTTCCTGCACTGGAGCGTGATAAGAAGATGCGCGAGTACAAGCGCACGTTGGTAGACGCGCTACTGAGAGCATTCCCAAATGTCACAGGGAAACAAGTGGAAGCCCAAGGCCAAGGCAGAGGAGGAGCAAGAGGTCGCCAAGGCAGCTGTGTCACGGCCAGCTCCTCTGAGGGCAGGGTTAGCATGGCAGAGATGTGGAAAAGTTTTGTCAACACGCCACAGCTAACTGCACCACCACCTGATACGCAACGTGTTAGCAGGAGGCAACCTTTCACTAACATGGTGCAACAGTACGTGTGCACACCCCTCCTTGTACTGACTGATGGTTCGGCCCCATTCAACTTCTGGGTCTCTAAATTGTCCACGTGGCCAGAGCTAGCCTTTTATGCCTTGGAGGTGCTGGCCTGCCCGGTGGTCAGCGTTTTGTCTGAACGTGTATTCAGCACGGCAGGGGGCGTCATTACAGACAAACGCAGCCGCCTGTCTACAGCCAATGTGGACAAGCTGACGTTCATAAAAATGAACCAGGCATGGATCCCACAGGACCTGTCCGTCCCTTGTGCAGAGTAGACATTAACTACCTCCCCTTAACCATATATTATTGTACTCCAGGGCACTTCCTCATTCAATCCTATTTTTATTTTCATTTTACCATTATATTGCGGGGCAACCAAAAGTTGAATGAACCTCTCCTCTGTCTGGGTGCTGGGCCTAAATATATGACAATGGACTGTTCCAATGTTGGGTGACGTGAAGCCTGATTCTCTGCTATGACATGCAGACTAATTCTCTGCTGACATGAAGCCAGATTCTCTGTTACGGGACCTCTCTCCTCTGCCTGGGTGCCAGGGCCTAAATTTATGACAATGGACTGTTACAGTGGTGGGTGACGTGAAGCATGATTCTCTGCTATGACATGCAGACTGATTCTCTGCTGACATGAAGCCAGATTCTGCGTTATGGGACCTCTCTCCTCTGTTTGGGTGCCAGGGCCTAAATATATGCCAATGGACTGTTGCAGTGGTGGGTGACGTGAAGCCTGATTCTCTGCTATGATATGAAGACTGATTCTCTGCTGACATGAAGCCAGATTCTCTGTTACGGGACCTCTCTCCTCTGCCTGGGTGCCGGGGCCTAAATATCTGAGAATGGACTGTTCCAGTGGTGGGTGACGTGAAGCCAGATTCTCTGCTAGGGGACCTCTCTCCAATTGATATTGGTTAATTTTTTTTTTTTTTTTTTTTTTATTCATTTCCCTATCCACATTTGTTTGCAGGGGATTTACCTACATGTTGCTGCCTTTTGCAGCCCTCTAGCCCTTTCCTGGGCTGTTTTACAGCCTTTTTAGTGCCTAAAAGTTCGGGTCCCCATTGACTTCAATGAGGTTTGGGTTCGGGACGAAGTTCGGATCGGGTTCGGATCCCGAACCCGAACATTTCCGGGAAGTTCGACCGAACTTCTCGAACCCGAACATCCAGGTGTTTGCTCAACTCTAGTCACGGCCCCTCCTATGTAGTGGGCTGCGGAGCTCTCGCAGCTCACAGTTTTGTATTACAACTGCAATCCTTTATCTTGTTTATGAGTTTGATTACAGTATCCTGCACTCTATAGTCCAGACTGCAGATGAAGATTTTTTTCCCTGGTCTATTGATTATTAATATACTCTTATATCTGTATTTATGTTTCTATGTTTGTTCTGTATTTGTATCCTTAGCCTATATATAGTTATATATTAAATAAGCTCATGATCTATGCATGTATAGCGACATTGCATTAAATTGCAGCGCCAGTTGATATAATGTCGATGTTTATCTAATGACTATGATGAGTAGAATATGTATTGATGATAATGTGGATATGAAAAATAATGTAGGAATATAAATTGCAAAGAAGCATAGTGCAAATGAAGTACCGTAATATGCAAGATACGATATTACAAGTCACCGTCCGGTCCAGGTTTTAATTCAATCTTTGGCTCTTTATAAGGAGCGGTGTGTCCCTCTTTTTTCAACACAATTTTTTTGCCACTGAGGAAGAAACCCTTGCGGTTTTGAAACACGTCTGGCGATATTAATAACTGCATCCTTTTGAAGATACCTTGTTACATTAACAGACCACTAAATTACAGATTGTTACAAATATACGAAAAGTTACACCTTGGCATCTGGAAAATCATATCACGCATGTGCGGAGTGCCGTTACTAACGAGAGACGTCTTGTGGGGCCGCTAGCGTCCGGAAATCTACACCACACAGGCGCGAAGTGCCGTTACTAGCGGGAGATCACTCATGGGGCCGCCCGTATACAGCATAGATTCCAGCAGGTACCACTCCACAGACGGAACCATAAACAACTGGTAAGAGGCGCATTTGCGCTAACTGCTGTGTGAGCGAAAAGGAATCAAATATACTACAGTACATACAAGGCGGCTGAACTGGCGTACATGTGAGTGAGCTCATATTGTGTTATACTAACCTACTACAATTAACCATTAGTGCACTCATTTCTGGGGAGGTGCATATACATCTTACCTCATTCAGCCCCTTTTATGCATGTGTAGATATATTGGACATTCACCCAAGGTGTGCAGGACATTGCATCTTCATCTGCAGTCTGGGCTATAGAGTGCAGGATACTGTAATCAAACTCATAAACAAGATAAAGGATCGCAGTTGTAATATAAAACTGCGAGCTGCGGCCCCACCCCCTATTAAAATCATTGGTGGCCAGTGCGCCACCCTATTAGTCATTGGTGGCTAGTGCGGCCCTGGCTGTCATGGTTACTTAGCACTTTTAGCAGCATTATACTTATGTGCGCTGTCTGTGGCCAGCCGGCTGGTCGCTCCTCCTACTGGTAAGTGAAAGGTCTGTGCGGCGCACCGACAGTTTATGGAAAATCTCAGCGGAGTTCAGCTTCACACCGGGACACTGCGCATGCGCCGGCCGGAGTTAGCCGCGCTTGTGCACTGGGCCATAATATTTCCCTACTAAGGCTCTCCTACGCATGCGCAGTGTCCCGGTGTAAAGCTGAACTCCACTGAGATTTTCCATAAACTGTCGGTTTGCGCATGCGCAGATCGTCAAAACTCAAACGCCTCCTCACGTCATTAGCAGTGCGACAGGAAGTCAGGAGGTAGGGAAATCTCACTAGGAGAGAGATTGTTTCACACAGGAGTAACATACTTTACACGCAAAGACAGTTATGTGCGCAGTTTAGGACGCATGAGGGGACACATAGGGCCATGAGGGGGACCAGCATAAGATGCTATATGTCTTATGCTGGCCCCCCTCATGGCCCTATGTGTCATAGCACACATCCCCTATAACAGCGTACTCCACAGATCCACCCCATAACAGTGCCATCCACAGGTCCCCCATAAGTGTCCTCCACAGATCCCCCCCATAACACTGTCCTCCACAGATCCCCCATAACAGCGTCCTCCACAGATCCCCCCCCATAACACTGTCCTCCACAGATCCCCCCCATAACAGCGTCCTCCACAGATCCCCCATATAACAGCGTCCTCCACAGATCCCCCATATAACAGCGTCCTCCACAGATCCCCCATATAACAGCGTCCTCCACAGATCCCCCATATAACAGCGTCCTCCACAGATCCCCCCCATAACAGCGTCCTCCACAGATCCCCCCCATAACACTGTCCTCCACAGATCCCCCCCATAACAGTGTCCTCCACAGATCCCCCATATAACAGTGTCCTCCACAGATCCCCCATATAACAGCGTCCTCCACAGATCCCCCCCATAACAGTGTCCTCCACTGATCCCCCATAACAGTGTCCTCCACAGATTCCCCATATAACAGCGTCCCCCACAGATCCCCCATATAACAGCGTCCTCCACTGATCCCCCATATAACAGCACCCTCCACAGATCCCCCATATAACAGCGTCCTCCACAGATCCCCCATATAACAGCGTCCTCCACAGATCCCTCCGCCGACCATTAGTATATTTGTCATGTTTTAATAGCTATGGGATGGTAGCAGGCCGTGCAATATTCTGGTGAGCTTCCCACTATTTTGCTTTTGTGCACATATTTTAATCTACCCAACTGATCACTGACAAAAATCTATAGTATTGAAAAGTGCAGAAATATGGGCAGCACGGTGGCTCAGTGGTTAGTACTGGTGTCTTGCAGCGCTGGGGTCCTAGGTTCGAATCCGACCAAGGACAACATCTGCATGGAGTTTGTATGTTCTCCCCGTGTCTGCATGGATTTCCCCCGGGGCAGTTGGATGCTAATGTCTGTAAGTGCTGTGGGATACAGTAGCGCTATATAAGTGCATAAAATAAATATTTAGATTCTTTTGTTAAGCAGCAGGAGACAATAACAAGGGATCGTGAGGATACTCTACAAACTTTAACTTTATAATCTACAAGTCAAATAATGTTCAAGTCCTCGTGAACACAGACACCCACCCCTTTAATACCCGTTTGTCAATAATTTCTCAGAGACTTTGCAGAGCGTAACATTAGATATCGCTCCTAAATCTGCTGGTGACTAAGCGAGGTCTCTTGGTGTGCAAATTATTGTAGTTGCGGAAGGACAATAATAGCTGGGTAGATATCTGGATATCACAGAGACTAATGACTTTTCTTCTAAAACTTGACTTTTACTTCATTGGTAATAAAATAATACCCCACAATGTATACAATAATTCATAGCGGATTATGCCACATTTGAAAAGCAGAGCCTTACTTTGGACGTGGTGAAGGATTATCCACGAAATTGCAGATGCAACAATTTACAGTTTTGGAGACTGAGGCTAAGCCCTCGCTGTCACCTACTGTGACCCTGCTATGGTGTGATGAATACTTGTCCCGACGCGTTTCCCAGTGTCATGCGAGCTGGTTCATCGGGGACCAAAATAAAAAAATCCAAAAGGTATCATTGATGTAGATAGCATGGTGATGGCAAGTTTGGCGCTGAAAATTGGCCCCTCCTGTTTAAACAGCAAATCGCCGAGTAGGCATTAATGCTAGCGCTACTACCGGTCGATGGAATGCACGCCGGAGGTGTGGAACGCACATGTGATCCTAAAGACCGGAAGTGTGTCAGCGCCAAAGCCAATGATGCTTCCGATACGTGGAACGCATCTATATGCTTGTGTATCAGCTGGGGGGGGGACTATAGCAATGTTAATACACAAATCTATGCCGATAAATAGATTGATATGTGCCATACAGTATATATGTTTAGCTGAATACATGAAAGGCTAATATATATATATATATATATATATATATATATACACATATACAAACCGGATTCCAAAAAAGTTGGGACACTATACAAATCGTGAATAAAAACTGAATGCAATGATGTGGAGGTGCCAACTTCTAATATTTTATTCAGAATAGAACATAAATCACGGAACAAAAGTTTAAACTGAGAAAATTTACCATTTTAAGGGAAAAATATGTTGAATCAGAATTTCATGGTGTCAACAAATCCCCAAAAAGTTGGGACAAGGCCATTTTCACCGCTGTGTGGCATCTCCCCTTCTTCTTACAACACTCAACAGACGTCTGGGGACCGAGGAGACCAGTTTCTCCAGTTTAGAAATAGGAATGCTCTCCCATTCTTGTCTAATACAGGCCTCTAACTGTTCAATCGTCTTGGGCCTTCTTTGTTGCACCTTTCTCTTTATGATGCGCCAAATGTTCTCTATAGGTGAAAGATCTGGACTGCAGACTGGCCATTTCAGTACCCGGATCCTTCTCCTACGCAGCCATGATGTTGTGATTGATGCAGAATGTGGTCTGGCATTATCTTGTTGAAAAATGCAGGGTCTTCCCTGAAAGAGATGACATCTGGATGGGAGCAGATGTTGTTCTAGAACCTGAATATATTTTTCTGCTGGCAACGGCGGATGGCACGGTGGATTGTGTTCACTGACAATGGTTTCTGGAAGTATTCCTGAGCCCATTCTGTGATTTCCTTTACAGTAGCATTCCTGTTTGTGGTGCAGTGTCGTTTAAGGGCCCGGAGATCACGGGCATCCAGTATGGTTTTACGGCCTTGACCCTTACGCACAGAGATTGTTCCAGATTCTCTGAATCTTCGGATGATGTTATGCACAGTTGATGATGATAGATGCAAAGTCTTTGCAATTTTTCGCTGGGTAACACCTTTCTGATATTGCTCCACTATCTTTCTGCGCAACATTGTGGGAATTGGTGATCCTCTACCCATCTTGGCTTCTGAGAGACACTGCCACTCTGAGAAGCTCTTTTTATACCCAATCATGTTGCCAATTGACCTAATTAGTGTTAATTGGTCTTCCAGCTCTTCTTTATGCTCAAATTTACTTTTTCCAGCCTCTTATTGCTACTTGTCCCAACTTTTTGGGGATTTGTTGACACCGTGAAAATTTGAATCAACGTATTTTTCCTTTAAAATGATACATTTACTCGGATTAAACGTTTGATCCGTCACCTACCTTCTATTACAAATAAAATATTGACATTTGCCATCTCCACATCATTGCATTCAGTTTTTATTCACAATTTGTTTAGTGTCCCAACTTTTTTGGAATCCGGTTTGTGTGTGTGTATATATATATAGACCAAGGAATGTGGGCAGCACCACTGTCTGAACAGTACGGACGGAGTGCCAGCGGCTGAGTCGGCGATCCACCTCCAAACGATATAGAATAAATGAAATCCGCAGCACATCCAAGTAGTGAAGAAGTAAAAGAAGCTTTAATCACCAAGCATGCAACGTTTCAATCCTCTCAATGGGATTTTTCTCAAGCAGTGACATAGTGGGCAGTGCATAGTACATATTTAAACACATTGACATAATCAAACAATCAATGAGTAAATTACAATCATTTAAAGTGATATGGTTAAAAAATTATGACAACAGCAGTGTTATCATTGTAAAGTAATATTTCATAAAACTACATCCAGTGTTACAGTGCAGACGATACCCGTATCAAATCCAACGTACAGTGTACAGATAAAATACAACAATGACAACCATAATTAATTCAGGTGTGTATCATTATAATAACTAAACAGTGCAGGTGTACCTCAGTGGAATGATGAGTTAGATTGCAGGAATGTGCGATGGAGTCAGAACACATGGGTCCCGGCGTCTCAGGCAAACCAATGCGCATGTCTCAGGACCTTCCTGGGGAATCCGATCACATGATCACCCATTCTGGTCATTCGATATAGTGCGCATGTCGCAGGACCTGTGAGTATCTGATCACAGCATGTGATCACTCCTCCAATCATGTGTTCAAGTAAATCATCCGGTCATGTGCTTCCGTCTGTCACATGATCGGATTAGACGAACTTACAAATTCAAGTGTTCAATGGTATTCAAAACACATGGAAAGGCATGATTAGACAGATCTATTTCCAAGGATCATTATAAAGGACATATATATAACACCTAAAGTAAGGTATAAATATCCAAAGTATAAAGAAATGAATCATCTTAAAAACATAAGATAATAAGATTATGTAGGCAAGCATGAAAAGTAGCGGAGTACATATGGCAGTGTGGGCACCCGTTACAGGATCATTGCCGACCCAGGCGCATCGAATCACATGGGCAGTACCATTCATGAGTAACCCATCAATCCGGGAGAAAAAATAAATAAATAAGTATATACAACTGGAAGTACCATTGTTGTGAACAGGAAAGCTAAATGTACTAGGCGGGAGTACCGCCGCTTATATATATATAAATAAATATACCATGTATGTAAGGGCAAAAATGCCACATTAGTAACAAGGTAGTATTGGGGAAGTGATAAAGAACTGTGGGGACACTATAATAATGTAGCGCTAGCATTAATGCCTACCCGTCGATTTGCTGTTTAACCACCTCCGGACCGCCTAACGCAGATTCGCGTTCCGGAGGTGGCAGCCCTGCGCACAGTCACGCATATATGCGTCATCTCGCGAGAGCCGTGATTTCCTGTGAACGCGCGCACACAGGATCGGAAGGTAAGCGAGTGGATCTCCAGCCTGCCAGCGGCGATCGTTCGCTGGCAGGCTGGAGATGTGATTTTTTTTAACCCTAACAGGTATATTAGATGCTGTTTTGATAACAGCGTCTAATATACCTGCTACCTGGTCCTCTGGTGGTCCCTTTTGTTTGGATCAACCACCAGAGGACACAGGCAGCTCAGTAAAGTAGCACCAAGCACCACTACACTACACCCCCCCCTGTCACTTATTAACCCCTTATAAACCACTGATCACCCATGATCACCCCATATAGACTCCCTGATCACCCCCCTGTCATTGATCACCCCCCTGTAAGGCTCCATTCAGATGTCCGTATGATTTTTACGGATCCACTGATACATGGATCGGATCCGCAAAACACATACTGACATCTGAATGGAGCCTTACAGGTGGGTGATCAATGACAAGGGGGTGATCACACATATAGACTTCTTGATCACTTCCCTGTCATTGATCACCCCCCTGTAAGGCTCCATTCAGACGTCCGTATGATTTTTTACGGATCCACGGATACATGGATCGGATCCGCAAAACACATACGGACGTCTGAATGGAGCCTTACAGGGGGTGATCAATGACAGGGGGGTGATCACCCATATAGATTCCCTGATCACCCCCCTGTCATTGATCACCCCCTGTAAGGCTCCATTCAGCCATTTTTTTCAGACTTCTTCTCACGCTTTAGGGCCCCTAAAATGCCAGGGCAGTATAAATACCCCACATGTGACCCCATTTCGGAAAGAAGACACCCCAAGGTATTCCGTGAGGGGCATATTGAGTCCATGAAAGATTGAAATTTTTGTCCCAAGTTAGCGGAAAGGGAGACTTTGTGAGAAAAAAAAATAATAATAATTTCCGCTAACTTGTGCCAAAAAAAAAAATATATTCTAGGAACTCGCCATGCCCCTTACGGAATACCTTGGGGTGTCTTCTTTCCAAAATGGGGTCACATGTGGGGTATTTATGCTGCCCTGGCTTTTTAGGGGCCCGAAAGCGTGAGAAGAAGTCTGGGATCCAAATGTCTAAAAATGCCCTCCTAAAAGGAATTTGGGCCGCTTTGCGCATCTAGGCTGCAAAAAAGTGTCACACATGTGGTATCGCCGTACTCAGGAGAAGTTGGGGAATGTGTTTTGGGGTGTCATTTTACATATACCCATGCTGGGTAAGATAAATATCTTGGTCAAATGCCAACTTTGTATAAAAAAAAAGGGAAAAGTTGTCTTTTGCCAAGATATCTCTCTCACCCAGCATGGGTAAAATGACACCCCAAAATACATTCCCCAACTTCTCCTGAGTACGGCGATACCAGATGTGTGACACTTTTTTGCAGCCTAGGTGGGCAAAGGGGCACACATTCCAAAGAGCACCTTTCGGATTTCACCGGTCATTTTTTACAGATTTTGATTGCAAACTTCTTCTCACGCATCTGGGCCCCTAGAATGCCAGGGCAGTATAACTACGCCACAAGTGACCCCATTTTGGAAAGAAAACACCCCAAGGTATTTTGTGATGGGCATAGTGAGTTCATGGAAGTTTTTATTTTTTGTCACAAGTTAGTGGAATATGAGACTTTGTAAGAAAAAAAAATAAAATCATCATTTTCCGCTAACTTGTGACAAAAAAATTAAAAGTTCTATGAACTCACTATGCCCATCAGCGAATACCTTAGGGTGTCTACTTTCCGAAATGGGGTCATTTGTGGGGTGTTTGTACTGTCTGGGCATTGTAGAACCTCAGGAAACATGACAGGTGCTCAGAAAGTGCTTCAAAAAGCAGAAATTCTCATTTTTGTACCATAGTTTGTAAATGCTATAACTTTTACCTAAACCATTTTTTTTTGACCCAAACATTTTTTTTTAATCAAAGACATGTAGAACAATAAATTTAGCGAAAAATTTATATATGGATGTCGTTTTTTTTGCAAAATTTTACAGCTGAAAGTGAAAAATTTCTTTTTTTTGCAAAAAAATCTTTAAATTTCGATTAATAACAAAAAAAGTAAAAATGTCAGCAGCAATGAAATACCACCAAATGAAAGCTCTATTAGTGAGAAGAAAAGGAGGTAAAATTCATTTGGGTGGTAAGTTGCATGACCGAGCAATAAACGGTGAAAGTAGTGTAGTGCAGAAGTGTAAAAAGTGGCCTGGTCATTAAGGGGGTTTCAGCTAGCGGGGTTGAAGTGGTTAAACAGGGCCAATTTTCAGCGCCAAACTTGAACTTTTTAAGGCCCCATCGCCAATATGTGAGTGCGCCTTACTACATCAGGATGCCATCACCATGCTATCTGCATCAATGATGCCTTTCGGATTATTTTATTTTGGTCACCTGATGAATCAGCTCGCATGACACTGGGGAAACGCGTCGGGACAAGAATTCATCACACCATAGCAGGGTCACAGTAGGTGACAGCAAGTGCTTAGCCACCGAGAGGTGGGGTCGCAACTTTCGGGGCGGTTGCTCCACCTGTAGGAAGGGGTAGTGGATTGAGGGATTCATGAGGGAAAGATTTTCTCCACCCTCTCCTGACCTCACTTCTCGTTTATTGAAACATCCAATCCCTCGTTCTCCAAAACTGTAAGTTGTTGCATCTGCAATTTCAGGGATAATACTTCATCACGTCCAAAGTAAGGCTCTGCTTTTCAATTGTGGCATAATCCGCTATGAATTATTGTATACATTGTGGGGTATTATTTTATTACTAATGAAGTAAAAGTTAAGTTTTAGAAGAAAAGTTCATTAGTCTCTCCGATATCTACGCAGCCATTATTGTCCTTCCGCAGCTACAATAATCTGCACACCAAGAGACCTCGCTTAGTCACCAGCGGATTGAGGAGTGATATCTAATGTTACGCTCTGCAAAGTTCCTGAGAAATTTCCTTGTGCTTTGATCTGTACACGTATTATTGACAAATGGGTATTAAAGGGGTGGGTGTCTGTGTTCACGAGGACTTGAACATTATTTGACTTGTAGATTATAAAGTTAAAGTTTGTAGAGTCTTCTCACGATCCCTTGTTATTGTCTCCTGCTGCTTAACAAAATAAAATTCCCCTTCCTCTTGAATGTCTGTTACAGAAAAATGAGATGATGATTTTCATGTTATAGCGAGGGTCCTACTGACCCCTAGAACATCTCAGGCAAACACAAGGCAAGCAATAAGACAACATGGCAAGGACCAAAACCAATTCTGTATTCACAAAGACAAGACTGGAAACCGGACCAGAAGGTGAGGGCAGTGGAAGGTAATACCACTGGAGCAAGTGCAACGGTTTGAGTTGGGGCCAAGCCCAGAGGGCGCAGACTCAGTGAGCCCATTCTTCACAGAGCCTCAGATGGTGGGGATGAACTTAGCCGAGGGCTCACTGGTCGCACCTCCAGGATGCACTTGGCCACCTAACTGCAGAGACTGACGGTGCAAGCACCAGCGGTCCACAAAAACATGAGAAGGACTGGAATCCCGGCACACGAACTGGAACCCAAACAACCGCACAGGACACAGTTCAGACAAGAAATAACGGGAACCAGAACAAAAGCAGATGTATGGACCCCATGCATGGAACCCATCATGGTACCCCACAATTGTATGTAAAACTTCTCTTGTTAGGGTACTTTCACACTAACGTTTTTCTTTTCCGGCACTGAGTTCCGTCCTAGGGGCTCAATACCGGAAAAGAACTGATCAGTTTTTTCCCCATGCATTCTGAATGGAGAGAAATCCGTTCAGGATGCATCAGGATGTCTTCAGTTCAGTCACTGAATGGCATTTTGGACGGATGAAATACCACAGCATGCTGCAGTATTATCTCCGTCCAAAATTCTGGATAAGTTGCCGGAATTCTGGATCCGGCATTAATTTACATTGAAATGTATTAGTGCCGGATCCGGCATTAAAAAGACCGCAATGCCGGATCCGTCCGCATGCGCAGACCGGTAAAAATGTAAAAAAATATATAACGGATCAGTTTCTCCAGATGACATACAGAGATACGGATCCGTTCTTGCAATGCATTTGTAAGACGGATCCGTCTACAAATGCGTTCCGTTTGCATGCAGATTGCCAGATCCAGCAGGCAGTTCCAGCAACGGAACTGCTTGCCAGATCACTCTGCTGTGAGTGTTAAAGTAGCCTTAGGCTGAAACATTGCAGTTGGGGTGAATAAAGAGGTCCACATGTTTTTTTAAGCTACCTGGGAGTGCTGCCTCTTCATCCTACCTCATGGTTTTTTAGATATAGATCTTGTGACATTGGTGAATAAAAGTCCTTTTTGCGGAGTGCTGCAGTGTCTCGATGTGTGTGTATATATACAGTGGTCCCTCAAGTTACAATATTAATTGGTTCCAGGCAGTGATGGCCGACGAACACATGCTATCTGCCATCTTTATTCCCAAGCCCGGCGATGCAGAGGTAAGTCCTTACCTGTGCCTGCGCCGCGAGCCGCTCTGAAACACATGCCATGCGATCACCGGGAGCAGGCAGTTCAGAGAACAGCCAGATGAAGGCCCCCGGCGGCTGTTTCTCGGAACTGCCGGCTCCCGGTGACCGCATGTGTTTCAGAGCGGCTCGCGGTACAGGCACAGGTAAGGACTTACCTCTGCATCGCCGGGCTTGGGAATAAAGATGGCAGATCGCATGTGTTCGTCGGCGAACACTGCAAACTGGCCATCACTAGTTCCAGGACGACCATTGTATGTTGAAACCATTGTAACTTGAGTAATCTGTTCCAAAGCCCCAAAATGTCATCCAAGATAAGAGAAAATGAAGATTTAAGAAAAATAAGCAGATACTAGGGACATAACTGACTGATGTCCTCACAGTAGTGTTGTGTGCGAATATTCGAATCGCGAATATTAATCGCGAATATCGTCACTTTGAGAATTAGCGAATATTTAGAATATAGTGATAGTTGTATTTTCGAATATTCTAGATTGTTTTTTAATCTGAACCCATGATCCCTCCCTGCTTCTTGCTTGTTGGCCAATGAGACGGCTGCAATATCTTTGTCTGAGCTTAGCAACATCCCTAGTAGAGATGGCCTTGCGGTTCGCCCAGCGGTCGTTTTGTGGCTTTCACTTTGCTCGTTCGCGGTTCGCCCAACCGGGCGAGCATATGGAGATGTCCACCAGCGCCATATTCTTTTACATTGTGAAGAACTTTGACCCATGACACATCCATCAGGTGGTACAGGACAGCCAATTGAGACATTTCAGCACATGGACATACCCCCTACCTTATAAATAAAACTGATCTGGCCGCCATTTTACATTCAGTCTTTTGCCAGTGTAGGGAGAGGTTGCTGTGTGGAGCAGGGACAGGCTGTTAGGGACACCAAACGCTAGCTAATAGGGCCACAAAAGACCTATAAGGACTGGTATAGGTGTGCTATCGATATGTGTGATATACTGAGGAGTGCGATATACTTATAATATACTTTCTAACATAGAAAGTATATTATAGTGCAATTGTATTGTGGAGCAGTTCTGTGCGGTTCTGCTGCTATATAGAGGGACAAACGCTATTGGAGCAAATAATTTCTACTGGTGTGATATACCAGTTGCTCCCAAAAAAACTGATTGAAGCAGCGGTGTGATATACCTTCTTCCACAAATACTGCTCTTCTATAGGGTCTTTTGTCACAGGGTCATTTTGAAAATGACAGGCAGAGGAAGAGGCAGGCCATTCCACAGGGGTGGTAGGGGTCGGGAAGGTGCTTCAGGCCAGAGCCTAAGTGGGAAGTTGCAGAAGGTGCGTGTGATTACGTCAAAGGAGGCACCAGACTTGATGGAGTGGCTCTCTCAGCCTTCAGCTTCTGCACCCTCCTCATCCTCTCTAGCTGCACCCTCTTCACTCTCTGCTGTGTGCACCCCCAAAGACACCACCACCATATGCCCTCCGCTCGAGTCAGGAATTATTTTCTCATCCATTACAAGACCTTACCGATGTGCAGCCATTCTTGGCATCGGATCAGGAAAAGGAGGTATCAACGGTTGCCACCCAGTAGTCTGACGACAGTACCCAGATCAGCCCAAGGAGCGTAGTCCTGTTGCTGCCTACTCTGAGATCTCTAATGTCAGTGGTGGTGAAGGTGACGATGATGATGTGTCTATGGACGTCATGTGGGTGCCCACAAGAGAGGAAGAGGAGGGGAGTTCAGAGGGAGAGACGGAGCAGCAGATAGGGAGGAGAAGCAGGCAGAACTTACAGTGCACAGGAGGCAAAAAGCAGACTGCTAATGTATCTGGAGCGAGCCATCCATCATACACAATCACATCGGGCACTCCCAGGACGCCGGCACATGGCTCTGCAGTGTGGGCTTTTTTTTAACGTGTCCGCTGCTGACAATAGTGTTGTCATCTGCAGCCTGTGCTGTCAACGCATAAGTCGCGGTAAACCCAACACTCACCTAGGGACGACCACCTTAACAAGGCACCTGGCCTCCCATCACCGAGCCCAGTGGGAGCAACGCCGTCAGAACCCACAAAGCCACACTCCTGGTGCTCCAAATCCTGCCTCTTTTCCTTCCCCTTCTCCTCTCTCCTCCCATTTGTCCTCCACTCTACCTTCCACCGTGCTGTCGTTGTGTTCATCTGGCAAAAGGCAGGCTTCTGTGGCCCAAATGTTCGAGCGAAAAAAGATGATGACGCCAGATAACCCACTTGCCCAACAGCTGACTGCTGGCTTGTCGGAACTGCTAGCCCACCAACTACTGCCATATAAATTGGTGGACTCAGAGGCCTTTAGAAAATTTGTGGCCATTGGCACACCGCAATGGGGAAAGTCCCCGGAAAGAAATATTTCTCCCAGAAGGGCATCCCGGGGCGATATGGCCACTTTCAGCGGCAAGTGAATGTATCTCTGGCACACAATGTTGGTGCCAAGATACATCTGACCACAGAAACGTGGTCTAGCAAACACTGACAGGGAAGGTATATAACTTTTACTGCCCACTGAGTGAACCTTCTGATGGCCGTCAAGCATGCAACGCGTGGCACCCGTGTGGATTTTGTGTTAGCGCCACGGATTGCATGCAGGCCTGCCTCTTCTTCTTCTCCTCCTCCTCCTCCATCCTCCGTCTCCTCCTCAGCTGACTCCTTCTTTTCCACTGCTACCGCCTGTTCCGCTGCGCCCCCCCCCCCCCCCAAGCTCCCCAGAACCTATTCGGCGTGCCAGGTGAGGCGTTGCCATGCTGTGCTGCGGCTGTTGTGCCTGGAAGCCAAGAGCCACACTGGTCCTGCACTCTTTTCAGCTTTGTGGTCACAGGCAGATCAGTGGCTAACCCCGCTCAATTTGACAGCTGGTAAAGTGGTGTGAGACAATGATGCCAATCTGCTGAGTGCACTGAAACAGGGCAAAATGACACACGTGCCGTGCATGGCACACGTCCTGAATTTAGTTGTGCAACAATTCGTTGCCAAATACCCCGGGGTCCAGGACGTCTTGTGGCAGGCCAGGAAAATCTCTGCCCATTTTAGAAGATCTTACACGGCCATGGCTCGCCTTGCTGACGTTCAACGGCAACACCACCTGCCCGTCAGACATCTGATTTGTGACTGCCCGACGTGGTGGAACTCCACTTTGTATATGCTTGATAAGCTTCTCCAGCAGAAATGTGCAGTTAACGACTACCTGTACGAACTCTGCGGCAGGACAGGTTTGAGGGAGCTTGTTTTTTTTCACCGCGCCAGTGGCTGCTCATGCGCAACGCATGCAGATGTCTGCAGCCATTTGATGAGATCACCAAACTGGTCAGTTGCAGCCAGGGCGCCATCAGTGACCTTATACCTTACGCCTTCTTTCTGGAGCGTGCATTGCATTGTGTCATTGATCAAGCCGTCGAGGAGCAGGAGCAGGAAGATGAGGAAGTTGCAATGCTGGATGAATTCCCAGGGGGGCTACTCCATCTGAGATAAGTCAACAGGAGTCTAAAGAGGAGTCAGAGGAGGATAGTTCTGGGGCAGAGGAGGAGCAAGAAGAGCATGCTTTAAACGTTTCTGGGATCCCTGGTGTTGTCAGTGGATGGGGGAGGAGACCAAGGAAGACATTATCCTGGATGATGAACAGGAGCCAGGCCACTCCACGGCTACCAATTTAGTGCAAATGGGGGCCTTCATGCTCCAGTGTTTGAAGAGGGACCCCCGTATAAAAAGAATAAAGGGCAAGAACCAGTACTGGGTGGCAACGTACTTAGACTCCCAGTACAAACACTAAATGGCGGACATGTTACCAGCATCACAGAGGGCTGTCAGAATGCAGCACTTCAACGCCTTGCTGCGAGAGATGCTGCATTCTGCTTTTGCGGGTGTTGGCAGAGGAATTTCCACTCACAGAGAAACAGTTGCGGGTACCAATCCAACAGCGCATGCAAGAAGAGGGCAGTTTGAAGATGTGTTGGCCACTTCGGATATGAGATCATTCTTGCAGCCAACCCATAGACAGCTGCCCTCCGGATCCAGCCCACTGAACGCCTAGACCAACAGGTGTCTGACTACATCGGGTTAACGGCCGATGTGCACGCTCTGAGAAGCGAGGAACCCCTGGACTACTGGGTGTGCAGGCTTGACCTGTGGCCAGAGCTGGCACCATTTGCCATTGAACTGTTGGCTTGCCCCTCGTCCAGTGTGCTGTCCGAAAAGACGTTTAGCGCAGCAGCGGGGATCGTGACCGAAAGGCGCACTCTCCTAGCTCACGACAGTGTGGACTACCTCACATCTAAAAATGAATGAGGCATGGATCTCGGAGGAATTCAACACCTGTGACAACCACGTTTAATTGAATTTCCTCATGCCAGCCCACAAATATCCGCCACCACACAGAACAAATATTGGTCCCTGTCTTAGGTAAATACAGCGGCATAAAAGGCCTTTCCTCTGAGGAATTCAACACCTGTGACGACCACGTGTTTCAACTATTATCATTAGTTTTTTTTCAAGAGGGTGGATTTCGTTAGCCATGTTTTTAATCCAATTTTAGATTATTAGTTCTTTTAAACATATGTATTTGACCTGTATTTGTACTGGCTTTCAGTAAAATTTATATCCATTGACCATCTAATAGACCTCCAGCCACATACAGTTAGGTCCATAAATATTGGGACATCGACACAATTCTAACATTTTTGGCTCTATACACCACCACAATGGATTTGAAATGAAACAAACAAGCTGTGCTTAAACTGCAGACTGTCAGCTTTAATTGGAGGGTTTTTACATCCAAATCAGGTGGACGGTGTAGGAATTACAACAGTTTGCATATGTGCCTCCCACTTGTTAAGGGATCAAAAGTTATGGGACAGAATAATAATCATAAATTAAACTTTCACTTCTTAATACTTGGTTGCAAATCCTTTGCAGTCAATTACAGCCTGAAGTCTGGAACGCATAGACATCACCAGACGCTGGGTTTCATCCCTGGTGATGCTCTGCCAGGCCTTTACTGCAACTGTCTTCAGTTCGTGGTTGTTCTTGGGGCATTTTCCCTTCAGTTTTGTCTTCAGCAAGTGAAATGCATGCTCAATCAGATTCAGCTCAGGTGATTGACTTGACCATTGCATAACATTCCACTTTTTTCCCTTAAAAAACTCTTTGGTTGCTTTTGCAGTATGCTTTGGGTCATTGTCCATCTGCACTGTGAAGCGCCGTCCAATGAGTTCTGAAGCATTTGGCTGATCAGATAATATTGCCCGAAACACTTCAGAATTCATCCTGCTGCTTTTTTCAGTAGTCACATCATCAATAAATATAAGAGAACCAGCTCCATTGGCAGCCATACAGGGAATGCAGAATTATTAGGCAAGTTGTATTTTTGAGGATTAATTTTATTATTGAACAACAACCATGTTCTCAATGAACCCAAAAAACTCATTAATATCAAAGCTGAATATTTTTGGAAGTAGTTTTTAGTTTGTTTTTAGTTTTAGCTATTTTAGGGGGATATCTGTGTGTGCAGGTGACTTACTGTGCATAATTATTAGGCAACCTAACAAAAAACAAATATATACCCATTTCAATTATTTATTTTTACCAGTGAAACCAATATAACATCTCAACATTCACAAATATACATTTCTGACATTCAAAAACAAAACAAAAACAAATCAGTGACCAATATAGCCACCTTTCTTTGCAAGGACACTCAAAAGCCTGCCATCCATGGATTCTGTCAGTGTTTTGATCTGTTCACCATCAACATTGCGTGCAGCAGCAACCATAGCCTCCCAGACACTGTTCAGAGAGGTGTACTGTTTTCCCTCCTTGTAAATCTCACATTTGATGATGGACCACAGGTTCTCAATGGGGTTCAGATCAGGTGAACAAGGAGGCCATGTCATTAGATTTTCTTCTTTTATACCCTTTCTTGCCAGCCACGCTGTGGAGTACTTGGACGCGTGTGATGGAGCATTGTCCTGCATGAAAATCATGTTTTTCTTGAAGGATGCAGACTTCTTCCTGTACCACTGCTTGAAGAAGGTGTCTTCCAGAAACTGGCAGTAGGACTGGGAGTTGAGCTTGACTCCATCCTCAACCCAAAAAGGCCCCACAAGCTCATCTTTGATGATACCAGCCCAAACCAGTACTCCACCTCCACCTTGCTGGCGTGGCTGCCCTTTACCAATCCAGCCACGGGCCCATCCATCTGGCCCATCAAGACTCACTCTCATTTCATCAGTCCATAAAACCTTAGAAAAATCAGTCTTGACGTTTCAGCTTGTGTGTCTTGTTCAGTGGTGGTCGTCTTTCAGCCTTTCTTACCTTGGCCATGTCTCTGAGTATTGCACACCTTGTGCTTTTGGGCACTCCAGTGATGTTGCAGCTCTGAAATATGGCCAAACTGGTGGCAAGTGGCATCTTGGCAGCTGCACGCTTGACTTTTCTCAGTTCATGGGCAGTTATTTTGCGCCTTGGTTTTTCCACACGCTTCTTGCGACCCTGTTGACTATTTTGAATGAAACGCTTGATTGTTCGATGATCACACTTCAGAAGCTTTGCAATTTTAAGAGTGCTGCATCCCTCTGCAAGATATCTCACTATTTTTTACTTTTCTGAGCCTGTCAAGTCCTTCTTTTGACCCATTTTGCCAAAGGAAAGGAAGTTGCCTAATAATTATGCACACCTGATATAGGGTGTTGATGTCATTAGACCACACCCCTTCTCATTACAGAGATGCACATCACCTAATATGCTTAATTGGTAGTAGGCTTTCGAGCCTATACAGCTTGGAGTAAGACAACATGCATAAAGACTATGATGTGGTCAAAATACTCATTTGCCTAATAATTCTGCACTCCCTGTACATGCCCACGCCATGACACTACCACCACCTTGCTTCACTGATGAGGTGGTATGCTTAGGATCATGAGGATCTCCTTTCCTTCTCCATACTCTTCTCTTCCCATCACTCTGGTGCAAGTTGATCTTGGTCTCAGTTTTCAGATGTCGTTTGGCAAACTCTAATCTGGCCTTCCTGTTTTTGAGGCTCACCAATGGTTTACATCTTATGGTGAACCCTCTGTATTCGCTCTGGTGAAGTCTTCTCTTTATTGTTGACTTTAAAACACATACACCTACCTCCTGGAGAGTGTTCTTGATCTGGCCAACTGTTGTGAAGGGTGTAATCTACCTCCAGCCACATACTTACTTGTTGTTTTATGTACGCCGAATGCATAATTTTTAGGGCCTGAAGTACACTGGCCTGCTGGAAAATTGATATTCAATAACCATATAATCTACCTCCAACCGCATACTTACTTATTCTTTTATGTACGCTGAATGCATAATTTTTGGGGCCTGTAGTACACTGCCCTGCTGGAAATTTGATATCCAATAACCGTGTAATCGACCTACAGCCACTTACTTACTTGTTCTTTTATGTACGCTGAATGCATAATTTTTGGGGCCTGTAGTACACTGGCCTGCTGTAAAATTGTGATATCCAATGACCGTGTAATCTACCTCCAGCCACATACTTAATTGCTCTTTTATGTACGCTGAATGAATAATTGTTGCGACCTTGGAGGAATTCTACACCAGTGAAGACCACGTGTTATCGAATTTCAACTATTATCATTAGGGTTTTTTTCAAGAGGGAGATTGTTAGCCATGTTTTTAATCCAATTTTATATTTCTAGTTATTTTAAACCCATGTATTTGACCTGTATTTGTACTGTCCTGCAGTCAAATTGATATCCATTGACAGTGTAATATACCTCTGGCCACAAAATCACTTGATTTTTTCTGTCTGGAGAATGCCTAATGTTTGGGGCCTGTAGTCCAGTGGCCTACAGTAAAATCTTCATCCATTGACCGCATAATGTACCTCGAGCCACATAATCAGAATTTCTTTTGTCAGGTGAATGCCTAATTTTTAAGGCTCGTACTCCCATGGCCTAAAATAAAAATTTTCTAGGCTCCGACAGGGCAAATTTAAGAGAATTTCTCTTTAAGATGCATAAAATGTCCTCTGATTAAGATACATATTTTTTGTTGGAATTTTTGTCATTGATCCCCCTCTGGTATGTTACTGTCCATGTTGTGGGACTATTTGTACACTTCTACTAAGTATTTGGTGGTTGCAAATATGAGCTTTTTCAGGTTCGCCTTCCATTAAAGTGAATGGGGCCCGCCGCGGACTTGCGGTTCGCGAACATTTGATTGCATTCGCGAACCATCCCGGCCGATGTTTGTCCATCACTAATCCCTAGCAACCAATAGGAAAGTTGCCTACCCCTTACTATATAAGAACCTCCCCAACAGCCATTTTCTATAGTTTTTTTTAAGTTCTGAGATAGACAGCAGTGTCATAGCTGTGCTCTGCTTTCCACACTGCATTAGATAGATAGTTAGCTTATATATATATAATATATATATATATATATATATATATATATATATATATATATATATATATATATATAGTACAGACCAAAAGTTTGGACACACCTTCTCATTCAAAGAGTTTTCTTTATTTTCATGACTATGAAAATTGTAGATTCACACTGAAGGCATCAAAACTATGAATTAACACATGTGGAATTATATACATAACAAAAAAGTGTGAAACAACTGAAAATATGTCATATTCTAGGTTCTTCAAAGTAGCCACCTTTTGCTTTGATTACTGCTTTGCACACTCTTGGCATTCTCTTGATGAGCTTCAAGAGGTAGTCACCTGAAATGGTTTTCACTTCACAGGTGTGCCCTGTCAGGTTTAATAAGTGGGATTTCTTGCCTTATAGATGGGGTTGGGACCATCAGTGGCGTTGAGGAGAAGTCAGGTGGATACACAGCTGATAGTCCTACTGAATAGACTGTTAGAATTTGTATTATGGCAAGAAAAAAGCAGCTAAGTAAAGAAAAACAAGTGGCAATCATTACTTTAAGAAATTAAGGTCAGTCAGTCAGCCGAAAAATTGGGAAAACTTTGAAAGTAAGGGCTATTTGACCATGAAGGAGAGAGATGGGGTGCTGCGCCAGATGACCTGGCCTCCACAGTCACCGGACCTGAGCCCAATCGAGATGGTTTGAGGTGAGCTGGACCGCAGAGTGAAGGCAAAAGGACCAACAAGTGCTAAGCATCTCTGGAAACTCCTTCAAGACTGTTGGAAGACCATTTCAGGGGACTACCTCTTGAAGCTCATCAAGAAAATTGCCAAGAGTGTCGAAAGCAGTAATCAAAGCAAAAGGTGGCTACTTTGAAGAACCTAGAATATGACATTTTCTCAGTTGTTTCACACTTGTTTGTTATGTATATAATTCCACATGTGTTAATTCATAGTTTTGATGGCTTCATAGTCATGAAAATAAAGAAAACTCTTTGAATGAGAAGGTGTGTCCAAACTTTTGGTCTGTACTGTGTATATATATATATATATATATATATATATATATATAATACAGATAGTTAGTGGGATATAGTCAGTGTAGGTTATATCCTGATATAGTGTAGCTGGTGCAGTGTGGTAGGTAGTCTGGTAGGTTCTGCTGTCCATACATACAGTTGCAAGAAAAAGTATGTGAACCCTTTGGAATGATATGGATTTCTGCACAAATTGGTCATAAAATGTGATCTGATCTTCATCTAAGTCACAACAATAGACAATCACAGTCTGCTTACACTAATAACACTCAAAGAATTAAATGTTACCATGTTTTTATTGAACACACCATGTAAACATTCACAGTGCAGGTAGAAAAAGTATGTGAACCCTTGGACTTAATAACTGCTTGAACCTCCTTTGGCAGCAATAACTTCAACCAAACGTTCTTGACCATTCCTCTTTACAGAACTGTTTCAGTTCAGCAATATTCTTGGGATGTCTGGTGCGAATCGCTTTCTTGAGGTCATGCCACAGCAATCGGGTTGAGGTCAGGACTCTGACTGGGCCACTCTAGAAGACGTATTTTCTTCTGTTTAAGCCATTCTGTTGTTGATTTACTTCTATGCTTTGGGTCATTGTCCTGTTGCAACATCTATCTTCTGCTGAGCTTCAGCTGGTGGACAGATGGCCTTAAGTTCTCCTGCAAAATGTCTTGATAAACTTGGGAATTAATTTTTCCTTTGATGAGAGCAATCCGTCCAGGCCCTGACGCAGCAAAGCAGCCCCAAACCATGATGCCCCCACCATACTTCACAGTTGGGATGAGGTTTTGATGTTGGTGTGCTGTGCCTCTTTTTCTCCCCACATAGTGTTGTGTGTTTCTTCCAAACAACTCAACTTTGGTTTCATCTGTCCACAGAATATTTTGCCAGTACTGCTGTGGAACATCCAGGTGCTCTTGTGCAAACTGTAAACGTGCAGCAATGTTTTTTTTGGGACAGCAGTGGCTTCCTCTGTGGTATCCTCCCATGACATCCATTCTTGTTTAGTGTTTTACGTATCGTAGATTCGCTAACAGGGATGTTAGCATATGCCAGAGACTTTTGTAAGTCTTTAGCTGACACTCTAGGATTCTTCTTCACCTCATTGAGCAGTCTGCGCTGTGCTCTTGCAGTCATCTTTACAGGACGGCTACTTCTAGGGAGAGTAGCAGCAGCGCTGAACTTTCTCCATTTATAGACAATTTGTCTTACCGTGGACTGATGAACAGCAAGGCTTTTGGAGATACTTTTATAACCCTTTCCAGCTTTATGCAAGTCAACAATTCTTAATCGTAGGTCTTCTGAGAGCTCTTTTGTGCGAGGCATCATTCACATCAAGCAATGCTTCTTGTGAAAAGCAAACCCAGAACTGGTGTGTGTTTTTTATAGGGCAGGGCAGCTGTAACCAACACCTCCAATCTCATCTCATCGATTGGACACCAGTTGGCTGACACCTCACTACAATTAGCTCTTGGAGATGTCATTAGTCTAGGGGTTCACATAATTTTCCCACCTGCACTGTGAATGTTTACATGGTGTGTTCAATAAAAACATGGTAACATTTAACTCTTTGTGTGTTATTAGTTTAAGCAGACTGTGATTGTCTATTGTTGTGACTTAGATGAAGATCAGATCACATTTTATGACCAATTTGTGCAGAAATCCATATAATTCCAAAGGGTTCACATACTTTTTCTTGCAACTGTATGTATGGACAGCAGAACCTACCAGACTACCTACCACACTGCACTGCAACAGCTACACTATATCAGGATATAACCTACACTGACTATCTCCCACTAACCATCTGTATTATATATATATATATATATATATATATATATATATATCCATGGAGAGATTCAGGCAGCACTCCCTTCAGTGCAAATATAGCTTTGCAGGTGCCCGCGGCGGTCCCTCGATATGGGACAAATTCAGTAGAAAAGGAAAGTCCGCAGCACTCCTTTAAGTAAAAAAGTGTAATTTATTCACACATGTCAGACAACGTTTCGGTCCTCTCACAGGACCTTTTTCAAGTCAAGTGGCTTGACTTGAAAAAGTCCTGTGAGAGGACCGAAACGTTGTCTGACATGTGTGAATAAATTACACTTTTTTACTTAAAGGAGTGCTGCGGACTTTCCTTTTCTATATATATATATATATATATATATATATAGCAAACAAATAAAGTAGCAGCACACCACTAAATGCACTAAGACTGAGTATACAGGTGAATATGTGAACAGGGTCAAATACATGACGCCAATATTATTATTATTATTAATATTTACTGCAAATGCAGTAAAGAAGCTTTTAGCGCATATTATTGATCAAAAATATGTTGGGCCCACCTACCAGACGACAAGGTAGCTTCTTATCAGGTGGGACCTACTCTAACATGGAGGGTCCAGCTCCATTTTCACTCTGATTTAAAAACACCAAGGGCTGGGGGATGGGCAAGGAGTGCTAAGTTCCAAAGAGGATACCTGTATACTCAGTCTTAGTGCATTTAGAAGAAGCAACCTTGTCGCCTGGTAGGTGGGCCCGACATATTTTTGATCAATAATATGCGCTAAAAGCTTCTTTACTGCATTTGCAGTAAATAATAATAATAATAATAATATTGGCGTCATGTATTTGACCCTGTTCACATATTCACTTGTATACTCAGTCTTAGTGCATTTAGTGGTGTGCTGCTACTTTATTTGTTTGCTGTATTATTGCCGGGTAGCTTGCACCTGCGATTAGTCTCAGGAGGTGCTGTTCCGTTTTTTGCTTATATATATATATATATATATGCTAACTATCTAATGTAGTGTGGAAAGCACAGAGCACAGCAATGACACTGCTGTCTATCTCAGGGTTCACATACTTTTTCTTGCAACTGTACATGCAGACCTGCTAAAATGTGATGGTTTACGTATTGCGCCAAAATATGCACATCATTAATTGCCGATTTAGCGCAATCGCAAAAATATTGGAGCACTCTATCTGCATATAAAGCTATTGTAATGTTCTGCCGTGCCAACCATTTTCTCCAGCCTCGGGAAACTTCTAGCAGCTTGAAAAATGTAGCAAAAGTGACCCACGTCTGTATTGCACGCACTTTATGCGAATATATGCAGAATATTCTACAAAATATTTGTGAAATATCGCGAATTCGAATATTGCCCCTGCCGCTCATCACTAATAACTAGCACCTAATCCAGCTATTGTACCAGAGAAGTGACCTGGATTGGTTGGCTCTGAGTCTGAGACTTTGGATGTTGAGTCTGGTTTGAACTCAGAAAAGACAACCGTATGTTAAAAATATTGTATCCAGAGGCCATCGTTTCCTGAGGGTGCACTGTATACTGTATGTATCATATGAAGTCACCTAAATGAATGATACAAAACATATAAATGTACAGACAAGTGAGGATGAGCATTAGATCCGAAACGCGTCAACCTGACTGCAGTCTTTCTACTCGTACAGACGCACTGCTATATCCATCATTCTGTTACAGACTAGGCTTTTGATATTGAATTAATAAAGCAAGAATTTCTGAATGTGGCGGATCGTTCTGAGCCTGCACGTGAGGTTTGCGGATTGTCCCCATGAACACGCTTCGCTGGACTCGGGCACATAGTGAGGAAATGATTTTATAACAAGACACGGAGGCTCCTATTGCTTTAACCTTTCTTTACTTCTACCATAGCAGCAAAGAGAGAAAATGGTATACAAAAAAGAAACCATGGTAACAGACTCCTCCCCCTTATCCCAGTATATCCTTCCTTGTCTGTCTGAGCTCTTCCTCTTTCTTTGCTGCTACCAGGCAGATAAGTACTCTCCAGCTCTGTGGCATTGCTCAGGGTCTGGTATATTTGTATTTTTATGTGCTTGGATTATCGGTTCGTTCGGTTTCTTTATTAGATTCTGATTAGACTCTTATCGTAGATACATATTTTTCCCCTGTATATATATATATTTATTTATCTAGGGTACGTATATATATGTATATGTTTTTTCGTTCAGGTATTTCTGTGGCCGTTCTGCCTAGGTGTTTGTCCTTATAACAGTTTTTGCGGCTTCCCCGCTTTCCCCCCGTGTGATCCGTTTCTCTGCCCTGTCATCCTTGTCCCTCATTACCTCAGACTGCGCCGCCATTGCGCGCGCTTTCTGCTTCTTCTTCCTCTCCTTCCCGCCCGAAGTCTCGCGAGTTCGAGATTTCGCGCGCGTTTTTTCGCATATTTTCGCATATTTTCGCATGTTTTCGCATTTTCGCATTTTTTTCGCATTCGACTGCTACTGACGGCGAGATCTCGCGAGATTTCGCCGTCCCTGTGCGTTTCCCCGCTCTGCACACACCGGACATCCCGCTCTGCACAGCGCATCTCCTGGCGGTCTTTTTCCACTGCTCTTGAGTCTTGTAAGTTCTGTTTTATT